>NW_027488366.1:11212121-11515151 GCF_051014445.1 Colletes latitarsis
ACCTAGACCTAACCGGTGTTATCCTCTAAAATATTGATCGAAACCAGGTTTAATTGACTGTTTGACAGTGGTACCACATTATTACGTGATTCAAACCCGAAAAAACCCAGGATCTGTCCAACAACTATGCGAAGAAGGTAAAATCTTGAGTCAGACGGGGGCATAACCCGTACTTAACCCAGACCTAACCGGTTTTAGCCTCTAAAATATTGATCGAAAACAAGTTTAATTGTCTGTTTCAGTGTGGTACCACATTACTACCTGATTCAAACAAGATAAAACTACGGTTCTGGTCAACAGGAATACGGAAAAGTCAAAATCATGAGCCAGATGTGGACATAAGCCATACCTAACCCAGACCTAACCGGTGTTATCCTCTAAAATATTGATCGAAACCAGGTTTAATTGTCTGTTTCATTGTGGTACCACATTACTACGTGATTCAAACCGGAAAAAACCCAGGATCTGGCCAACAAGTATGCGAAGAATGCAAAATTATGAGCGAGATGCGGGCATAACCCAGACCTAACCCAGACCTATCCGGTGTTATCCCCTGAAATATTGATCGAAACCAGGTTTAATTGACTGTTTCAGTTTGGTGCCACATTACTATATGATTCAAACCCGAAAAAACACAAGATCTAGCCAACAAGTATGCGAAGAAGGCAAAATCATGAGCCAGATGCGGGCATTCCCCGGACCTAACCCAGACCTAACCGGTTTTATCCTCTAAAATATTGATCGAAAACAAGTTTAATTGTCTGTTTCAGTGTGGTACCACATTACTACCTGTTTCAAACAAGATAAAACCAAGGTTCTGGTCAACAGGAATGCGGAAAAGGCAAAATCATGAGCCAGATGTGGGCATAACCCATACCTAACCCAGACCTAACCGATTTTATCCTCTAAAATATTCATCGAAACCAGGTTTAATTGACTGTTTCAGTTTGGTACCACATTACGATATGATTCAAACCCGAAAAAACACAAGATCTGGCCAACAAGTATATGAAAAAGGCAAAATCATGAGCGAGTTGCGGCCATTACCCAGGCCTAACCTAGACCTAACCAGTGTTATCCTCTAAAATATTGATCGAAACCAGGTTTAATTGACTGTTTCACAGTGGTACCACATTATTACGTGATTCAAACCCGAAAAAACCCAGGATCTGTCCAACAACTATGCGAAGAAGGTAAAATCTTGAGTCAGATGGGGGCATAACCCAGACCTGACCCAGGTCTAACCGGTGTTACCGATTAAAATTCTGACCGAATCCAGGTGTAATTCACAGTTACTTCGTGGTACCACATTACTACGTGATTCAAACCCGAAAAAACCCAGGATCTGGCCAACAAGTATGCGAAGAAGGCAAAATCATGAGCCAGATGCGGGCATAACCCAGACCTAACCCAGACCTAACCGGTGTTACCTTCTTAAATATTGAACGAAACCAGGTTTAATTGACTGTTTCAGTGTGGTACCACATTACTACGTGATTCAAACCCGAAAAAACCATGGATCTGGCCAACAAGTATGCGAAGAAGGCAAAATCATGAGCCAGATGCGGGCATTACCCGGACCTATCCCAGACCTAACCGGTTTTATCCTCTAAAATATTCATCGAAACCAGGTTTAATTGACTGTTTCAGTTTGGTACCACATTACTATATGATTCAAACCCGAAAAAACACAAGATCTGGCCAACAAGTATATGAAAAAGGCAAAATCATGAGCGAGATGCGGCCATTACCCAGGCCTAACCTAGACCTAACCGGTGTTTTCCTCTAAAATATTGATCGAAACCAGGTTTAATTGACTGTTTCACAGTGGTACCACATTATTACGTGACTCAAACACGAAAAAACCCAGGATCTGTCCAACAACTATGCGAAGAAGGTAAAATCACGAGTCAGATGGGGGCATAACCCAGACCTAACCCAGGCCTAACCGGTGTTAGCGACTAAAATTCTGACCGAATCCAGGTGTAATTCACTGTTACTTCGTGCCACCACATTACTAAGTGATTCAAACCCGAAATAACCAAGGATCTGGCCAACAAGTATGCGAAGAGGGCAAAATCATGAGCCAGATGCGGGCATAACCCGGTCCTAACCCAGACCTGACCGGTTTTATCCTGTAAAATATTGATCGAAAACAAGTTTAATTGTCCGTTTCAGTGTGGTACCACATTACTACCTGATTCTAACAAGATAAAACCATGGTTCTGGTCAACAGGAATGCGGAAAAGGCAAAATCATTAGCCAGATGTGGACATAACCCATACCTAACCCAGAACTAACCGGTTTTATCCTCTAAAATATTGATCGAAACCAGGTTTAATTGACTGTTTCAGTGTGGTACCACATTACTACGTGATTCAAACCCGAAAAAACCCAGGATATGGCCAACAAGTATGCGAAGAATGCAAAATTATGAGCGAGATGCGGGCATAACCAGACCTAACCCAGACCTATCCGGTGTTATCCCCTGAAATATTGATCGAAACCAGGTTTAATTGACTATTTCAGTTTGGTACCACGTTACTATATGATTCAAACCCGAAAAAACACAAGATCTGGCCAACAAGTATATGAAAAAGGCAAAATCATGAGCGAGATGCGGCCATAACCCAGGCCTAACCTAAACCTAACTGGTGTTATCCTCTAAAATATTGATCGAAACCTGGTTTAATTGACTGTTTCACTGTGGTACCACATTATTACGCGATTCAAACCAGAGAAAACCAAGTATCTGGCCAACAAGCATGCGGAAAAGGTAAAATCATGAGCCAGATGCGGGCATAACCCAGACCTGACCCAGACCTAACCGGTGTTATCCTCTAAAATATTGATCGAAAACAAGTTTAGTTGTCTGTTTCAGTGTGGTACCACATTACTACCTGATTCAAACAAGCTAAAACCAAGGTTCTGGTCAACAGGAATGCGGAAAAGGCAAAATCATGAGCCTGATGTGGACATAACCCATACCTAACCCAGACCTAACCGGTTTTATCCTCTAAAATATTGATCGAAACCAGGTTTAATTGACCGTTGCAATGTGGTGCCACATTACTACGTGGTTCAAACCCGAAAAAACCAAGGATCTGGCCAACAAGTATGCGCACAAGGCAAAATCATGAGCCAGATTCGGGCATAACCCAGACCTAACCCAGACCTAACCGGTGTTATCTTCTAAAATATTAATCGGAAACCAGGTTTAATGGAATGTTTCAGTGTGGTACCACATTACTACGTGATACAAGCCCGAAAAAACCCAGGATCTGTCCAACAACTATGCGAAGAAGGTAAAATCACGAGTCAGATGGGGGCATAACCCAGACCTAACCCAGGCCTAACCGGTGTTAGCGACTAAAATTCTGACCGAATCCAGGTGTAATTCTCTGTTACTTCGTGCCACCACATTACTACGTGATTCAAACCCGAAAAAACCAAGGATCTGGCCAACAAGTATGCGAAGAGGGCAAAATCATGAGCCAGATGCGGGCATAACCCGGTCCTAACCCAGACCTAACCGGTTTTATCCTGTAAAATATTGATTGAAAACAAGTTTAATTGTCCGTTTCAGTGTGGTACCACATTATTACCTGATTCTAACAAGATAAAACCAAGGTTCTGGTCATCAGGAATGCGGAAAAGGCAAAATCATGAGCCAGATGTGGACATAACCCATACCTAACCCAGAACTAACCGGTTTTATCCTCTAAAATATTGATCGAAACCAGGTTTAATTGACTGTTTCAGTGTGGTACCACATTACTACGTGATTCAAACCCGAAAAAACCCAGGATCTGGCCAACAAGTATGCGATGAAGGCAAAAGCATGAGCCAGATGCGGGCATAACCCGGACTTAACCCAGACCTATCCGGTGTTATCCCCTGAAATATTGATCGAAACCAGGTTTAATTGACTATTTCAGTTTGGTACCACGTTACTATATGATTCAAACCCGAAAAAACACAAGATCTGGCCAACAAGTATATGAAAAAGGCAAAATCATGAGCGAGATGCGGGCATAACCCAGGCCTAACCTAAACCTAACTGGTGTTATCCTCTAAAATATTGATCGAAACCTGGTTTAATTGTCTGTTTCACTGTGGTACCACATTATTACGCGATTCAAACCAGAGAAAACCAAGGATTTGGCCAACAAGTATGCGGAAAAGGCAAAATCATGAGCCAGATGCGGGCATAACCCATACCTAACCCAGACCTAACCGATTTTATCCTCTAAAATATTCATCGAAACCAGGTTTAATTGACTGTTTCACAGTGGTACCACATTATTACCTGATTCAGACCCGAAAAAACCCAGGATCTGTCCAACAACTATGCGAAGAAGGTAAAATCTTGAGTCAGATGGGGGCATAACCCAGACCTGACCCAGGTCTAACCGGTGTTACCGATTAAAATTCTGACCGAATCCAGGTGTAATTCACAGTTACTTCGTGGTACCACATTACTACGTGATTCAAACCCGAAAAAACCCAGGATCTGGCCAACAAGTATGCGAAGAAGGCAAAATCATGAGCCAGATACGGGCATAACCCGGACTTAACCCAGACCTAACCGGTTTTATCCTCTAAAATATTGATCGAAAACAAGTTTAATTGTCTGTTTCAGTGTGGTACCACATTACTACCTGATTCAAACAAGATAAAACTACGGTTCTGGTCAACAGGAATACGGAAAAGTCAAAATCATGAGCCAGATGTGGACATAACCCATACCTAACCCAGACCTAACCGGTGTTATCCTCTAAAATATTGATCGAAACCAGGTTTCATTGAGTGTTTCAGTGTGGTACCACATTACTACGTGAATCAAACCAGAGAAAACCCAGGATCTGGCCAACAAGTATGCGAAGAAGGCAAAATTATGAGCGAGATACGGGCATAACCCAGACCTAACCCAGACCTATCCGGTGTTATCCCCTGAAATATTTATCGAAACCAGGTTTAATTGACTCTCTCAGTTTGGTACCACATTACTACATGATTCAAACCCGAAAAATCACAAGATCTGGCCAACAAGTATATGAAAAAGGCAAAATCATGAGCGAGATGTGGACATAACCCATACCTAACCCAGACCTAACCGGTGTTATCCTCTAAAATATTGATCGAAAACAAGTTTAATTGTCTGTTTCAGTGTGGTACCAAATTACTACCTGATTCAAACAAGATAAAACTACGGTTCTGGTCAACAGGAATACGGAAAAATCAAAATCATGAGCCAGATGTGGACATAACCCATACCTAACCCAGACCTAACCGGTGTTATCCTCTAAAATATTGATCGTAACCAGGTTTCATTGAGTGTTTCAGTGTGGTACCACATTACTACGTGATTCAAACCCGAAAAATCACAAGATCTGGCCAACAAGTATATGAAAAAGGCAAAATCATGAGCGAGATGTGGACATAACCCATACCTAACCCAGACCTAACCGGTGTTATCCTCTAAAATATTGATCGAAACCAGGTTTAATTGACTCTTTCAGTTTGGTACCACATTACTATATGATTCAAACCCGAAAAAACCATGGATCTGGCCAACAAGTATGCGAAGAAGGCAAAATCATGAGCCAGATGCGGGCATTACCCGGACCTATCCCAGACCTAACCGGTTTTATCCTCTAAAATATTGATCGAAACCAGGTTTAGTTGACTGTTTCACAGTGGTACCACATTATTACGTGACTCAAACACGAAAAAACCCAGGATCTGTCCAACAACTATGCGAAAAAGGTAAAATCTTGAGTCAGATGGGGGCATAAACCAGACCTAACCCAGGCCTAACCGGTGTTACCGATTAAAATACTGACCGAATCCAGGTGTAATTCACTGTTACTTCGTGGTACCACATTACTACGTGATTCAAACCAGAGAAAACCAAGGATCTGGCCAACAAGTATGCGGATAAGGTAAAATCATGAGCCAGATGCGGGCATAACCCAGATCTAACTCAGACCTAACCGGTGTTATCCTCTAAAATAATGATCGAAACCAGGTTTCATTGACTGTTTCAGTGTGGTACCACATTACTACGTGATTCAAACCAGAGAAAACCAAGGATCTGTCCAACAACTATGCGAAGAAGGTAAAATCTTGAGTCAGACGGGGGCATAACCCAGACCTAACCCAGGCCTAACCGGTGTTACCGATTAAAATACTGACCGAATTCAGGTGTAATTCACTGTTACTTCGTGGTACCACATTACTACGTGATTCAAACCAGAGAAAACCAAGTATCTGGCCAACAAGTATGCGGAAAAAGTAAAATCATGAGCCAGATGCGGGCATAACCCAGACCTGACCCAGACCTAACCGGTGTTATCCTCTAAAATATTGATCGAAAACAAGTTTAATTGTCTGTTTCAGTGTGGTACCACATTACTACCTGATTCAAACAAGATAAAACCAAGGTTCTGGTCAACAGGAATGCGGAAAAGGCAAAATCATGAGCCAGATGTGGACATAACCCATACCTAACCCAGACCTAACCGGTTTTATCCTCTAAAATATTGATCGAAACCAGGTTTAATTGACTGCTGCAATGTGGTGCCACATTACTACCTGATTCAAACCCGAAAAAACCAAGGATCTGGCCAACAAGTATGCGCAGAAGGCAAAATCATGAGTCAGATTCGGGCATAACCCAGACCTAACCCAGACCTAACCGGTGTTATCTTCTAAAATATTAATCGGAAACCAGGTTTAATGGAATGTTTCAGTGTGGTACCACATTACTACGTGATACAAGCCCGAAAAAACCCAGGATCTGTCCAACAACTATGCGAAGATGGTAAAATCACGAGTCAGATGGGGGCATAACCCAGACCTAACCCAGGCCTAACCGGTGTTAGCGACTAAAATTCTGACCGAATCCAGGTGTAATTGACTGTTACTTCGTGCCACCACATTACTACGTGATTCAAACCCGTAAAAACCAAGGATCTGTCCAACAAGTATTCGAAGAGGGCAAAATCATGAGCCAGATGCGGGCATAACCCGGTCCTAACCCAGACCTAACCGGTTTTATCCTGTAAAATATTGATCGAAAACAAGTTTAATTGTCCGTTTCAGTGTGGTACCACATTACTACCTGATTCTAACAAGATAAAACCAAGGTTCTGGTCAACAGGAATGCGGAAAAGGCAAAATCATGAGCCAGATGTGGACATAACCCATACCTAACCCAGAACTAACCGGTTTTATCCTCTAAAATATTGATCGAAACCAGGTTTAATTGACTGTTTCAGTGTGGTACCACATTACTACGTGATTCAAACCCGAAAAAACCCAGGATCTGGCCAACAAGTATGCGATGAAGGCAAAAGCATGAGCCAGATGCGGGCATAACCCGGACTTAACCCAGACCTAACCGGTTTTATCCTCTAAAATATTGATCGAAAACAAGTTTAATTGTCTGTTTCAGTGTGGTACCACATTACTACCTGATTCAAACAAGATAAAACTACGGTTCTGGTCAACAGGAATACGGAAAAGTCAAAATCATGAGCCAGATGTGGACATAACCCATACCTAACCCAGACCTAACCGGTGTTATCCTCTAAAATATTGATCGAAACCAGGTTTAATTGTCTGTTTCAGTGTGGTACCACATTACTACGTGATTCAAACCCGAAAAAACCCAGGATCTGGCCAACAAGTATGCGAAGAATGAAAATTATGAGCGAGATGCGGGCATAACCCAGACCTAACCCAGACCTATCCGGTGTTATCCCCTGAAATATTGATCGAAACCAGGTTTAATTGACTATTTCAGTTTGGTACCACGTTACTATATGATTCAAACCCGAAAAAACACATGATCTTGCCAACAAGTATATGAAAAAGGCAAAATCATGAGCGAGATGCGGCCATAACCCAGGCCTAACCTAAACCTAACCGGTGTTATCCTCTAAAATATTGATCGAAACCTGGTTTAATTGACTGTTTCACTGTGGTACCACATTATTACGCGATTCAAACCAGAGAAAACCAAGGTTCTGGTCAACAGGAATGCGGAAAAGGCAAAATCATGAGCCAGATGTGGGCATAACCCATACCTAACCCAGACCTAACCGGTGTTTTCCTCGAAAATATTGATCGAAACCAGGTTTAATTGACTGTTTCACAGTGGTACCACATTATTACGTGACTCAAACACGAAAAAACCCAGGATCTGTCCAACAACTATGCGAAAAAGGTAAAATCTTGAGTCAGATGGGGGCATAAACCAGACCTAACCCAGGCCTAACCGGTGTTACCGATTAAAATACTGACCGAATCCAGGTGTAATTCACTGTTACTTCGTGGTACCACATTACTACGTGATTCAAACCAGAGAAAACCAAGGATCTGGCCAACAAGTATGCGGATAAGGTAAAATCATGAGCCAGATGCGGGCATAACCCAGACCTAACTCAGACCTAACCGGTGTTATCCTCTAAAATATTGATCGAAACCAGGTTTAATTGACTGTTTCAGTGTGGTACCACATTACTACGTGATTCAAACCAGAGAAAACCAAGGATCTGCCAACAAGTATGCGGAAAATGCAAAATCATGAGCCACATGCGGGCATAACCCAGACCTGACCCAGACCTAACCGGTGTTATCCTCTAAAATACTGACCGAATCCAGGCTTAATTGACAGTAACAGTTTGGTACCACGTTACCATGTGGTTCAAACCCGAAAAAACACACGATCTGGACAACAACTATGCGAACAAGGCAAAATCATGGGCCAGATGCGGGCATAACCCAGACCTAACCCAGACCAAACCGATGTTATCCTCTAAAATATTGATTGAAACCAGGTTTAATTGTCTGTTTCAGGGTGGTACCACATGACTACGTGATTCAAACCAGAGAAAACCAAGGATCTGGCCAACAAGAATGCGGAAAAGGCAAGATCATGAGCCAGATGCGGGCATAACCCAGACCTATACCATACCTAACCGGTTTTATCATCTGAAATATTGATCGAAACCACGTTTAATTGTCTGTTTCAGTGAGGTACCACATTACTACGTGATTCAAACCCGAAAAAACACAGGATCTGGCCAACAAGTATGCGGAAAAGGTAAAATCATGAGCCAGATGCGGGCATAACCCAGACCTGACCCAGACCTAACCGGTGTCATCCTCTAAAATATTGATCGAAAACAAGTTTAATTGTCTGTTTCAGTGTGGTACCACATTACTACCTGATTCAAACAAGATAAAACTACGGTTCTGGTCAACAGGAATACGGAAAAGTCAAAATCATGAGCCAGATGTGGACATAACCCATACCTAACCCAGACCTAACCGGTGTTATCCTCTAAAATATTGATCGAAACCAGGTTTCATTGAGTGTTTCAGTGTGGTACCACATTACTACGTGAATCAAACCAGAGAAAACCCAGGATCTGGCCAACAAGTATGCGAAGAAGGCAAAATTATGAGCGAGATACGGGCATAACCCAGACCTAACCCAGACCTATCCGGTGTTATCCCCTGAAATATTTATCGAAACCGGGTTTAATTGACTCTTTCAGTTTGGTACCACATTACTATATGATTCAAACCCGAAAAATCACAAGATCTGGCCAACAAGTATATGAAAAAGGCAAAATCATGAGCGAGATGCGGCCATAACCCAGGCCTATCCTAGACCTAACCTGTGTTATCCTCTAAAATATTGTTCGAAACCAGGTTTAATTGACTGTTTCACTGTGGTACCACATTATTACGCGATTCAAACCAGAGAAAACCAAGGATTTGGCCAACAAGTATGCGGAAAAGGCAAAATCATGAGCCAGGTGCGGGCATAACCCAGACCTAACCCAGACCTAACCGGTGTTACCTTCTTAAATATTGATCGAAACCAGGTTTAATTGACTGTTTCAGTGTGGTACCACATTACTACGTGATTCAAACCCGAAAAAACCCAGGATCTGTCCAACAAGTATGCGAAGAAGGTAAAATCATGAGTCAGATGGGGGCATAACCCAGACCTAACCCAGGCCTAACCGGTGTTACCGACTAAAATACTGATCGAATCCAGGTTTAATTCACTGTTACATCGTGGTACCACATTACTACGTGATTCAAACCCGAAAAAACCATGGATCTGGCCAACAAGTATGCGAAGAAGGCAAAATCATGAGCCAGATGCGGGCATTACCCGGACCTATCCCAGACCTAACCGGTCTTATCCTCTAAAATATTCATCGAAAACAAGTTTAATTGTCTGTTTCAGTGTGGTACCACATTACTACCTGATTCAAACAAGGTAAAACCAAGGTTCTGGTCAACAGGAATGCGGAAAAGGCAAAATCATGAGCCAGATGTGGGCATAACCCATACCTAACCCAGACCTAACCGGTTTTATCCTCTAAAATATTCATCGAACCAGGTTTAATTGACTGTTTCAGTTTGGTACCACATTACTATATGATTCAAACCCGAAAAAACACAAGATCTGGCCAACAAGTATATGAAAAAGGCAAAATCATGAGCGAGATGCGGCCATTACCCACGCCTAACCTAGACCTAACCGGTGTTTTCCTCTAAAATATTGATCGAAACCAGGTTTAATTGACTGTTTCACAGTGGTACCACTTTATTACGTGACTCAAACACGAAAAAACCCAGGATCTGTCCAACAACTATGCGAAAAAGGTAAAATCTTGAGTCGGATGGGGGCATAAACCAGACCTAACCCAGGCCTAACCGGTGTTACCGATTAAAATACTGACCGAATCCAGGTGTAATTCACTGTTACTTCGTGGTACCACATTACTACGTGATTCAAACCAGAGAAAACCAAGGATCTGGCCAACAAGTATGCGGATAAGGTAAAATCATGAGCCAGATGCGGGCATAACCCAGACCTAACTCAGACCTAACCGGTGTTATCCTCTAAAATATTGATCGAAACCAGGTTTAATTGACTGTTTCAGTGTGGTACCACATTACTACGTGATTCAAACCAGAGAAAACCAAGGATCTGGCCAACAAGTATGCGGAAAAGGCAAAATCATGAGCCAGATGCGGGCATAACGCAGACCTGACCCAGACCTAACCGGTGTTATCCTCTAAAATACTGACCGAATCCAGGCTTAATTGACAGTAACAGTTTGGTACCACGTTACCATGTGGTTCAAACCCGAAAAAACACACGATCTGGACAACAACTATGCGAACAAGGCAAAATCATGAGCCAGATGCGGGCATAACCCAGACCTATCCCATACCTAACCGGTTTTATCATGTGAAATATTGATCGAAACCACGTTTAATTGTCTGTTTCAGTGAGTTACCACATTACTACGTGATTCAAACCCGAAAAAACACGGGATCTGGCCAACAAGTATGCGGAAAAGGTAAAATCATGAGCCAGATGCGGGCATAACCCAGACCTGACCCAGACCTAACCGGTGTCATCCTCTAAAATATTGATCGAAAACAAGTTTAATTGTCTGCTTCAGTGTGGTACCACATTACTACCTGATTCAAACAAGATAAAACCAAGGTTCTGGTCAACAGGAATGCGGAAAAGGCAAAATCGTGAGCCAGATGTGGACATAACCCATACCTAACCCAGACCTAACCGGTTTTATCCTCTAAAATATTGATCGAAACCAGGTTTAATTGACTGTTGCAATGTGGTACCACATTACTACGTGATTCAAACCCGAAAAAACCAAGGATCTGGCCAACAAGTATGCGCAGAAGGCAAAATCATGAGCCAGATTCGGGCATAACCCAGACCTAACCCAGACCTAACCGGTGTTATCTTCTAAAATATTAATGGGAAACCAGGTTTAATGGACTGTTTCAGTGTGGTACCACATTACTACGTGATACACGCCCGAAAAAACCCAGGATCTGTCCAACAACTATGCGAAGAATGTAAAATCACGAGTCAGATGGGGGCATAACCCAGACCTAACCCAGGCCTAACCGGTGTTAGCGACTAAAATTCTGACCGAATCCAGGTGTAATTCACTGTTACTTCGTGCCACCACATTACTACGTGATTCAAACCCGAAAAAACCAAGGATCTGGCCAACAAGTATGCGAAGAGGGCAAAATCATGAGCCAGATGCGGGCATAACCCGGTCCTAACCCAGACCTAACCGGTTTTATCCTGTAAAATATTGATCGAAAACAAGTTTAATTGTCCGTTTCAGTGTGGTACCACATTACTACCTGATTCTAACAAGATAAAACCAAGGTTCTGGTCAACAGGAATGCGGAAAAGGCAAAATCATGAGCCAGATGTGGACATAACCCAGACCTAACCCAGACCTAACCGGTGTTACCTTCTAAAATATTGATCGAAACCAGGTTTAATTGACTGTTTCAGTGTGGTACCACATTACTACGTGATTCAAACCCGAAAAAATCCAGGATCTGTCCAACAAGTATGCGAAGAAGGTAATATCATGAGTCAGATGGGGGCATAACCCAGACCTAATCCAGGCCTAACCGGTGTTACCGACTAAAATACTGATCGAATCAAGGTTTAATTCACTGTTACTTCGTGGTACCACATTACTACGTGATTCAAACCCGAAAAAACCATGGATCTGGCCAACAAGTATGCGAAGAAGGCAAAATCATGAGCCAGATGCGGGCATTCCCAGGACCTAACCCAGACGTAACCGGTTTTATCCTCTAAAATATTGATCGAAAACAAGTTTAATTGTCTGTTTCAGTGTGGTACCACATTACTACCTGATTCAAACAAGATAAAACCAAGGTTCTGGTCAACAGGAATGCGGAAAAGGCAATATCATGAGCCAGATGTGGGCATAACCCATACCTAACCCAGACCTAACCGATTTTATCCTCTAAAATATTCATCGAAACCAGGTTTAATTGACTGTTTCAGTTTGGTACCATATTACTATATGATTCAAACCCGAAGAAACACAAGATCTGGCCAACAAGTATATGAAAAAAGCAAAATCATGAGCGAGATGCGGCCATTACCCAGGCCTAACCTAGACCTAACCAGTGTTATCCTCTAAAATATTGATCGAAACCAGGTTTAATTGACTGTTTCACAGTGGTACCACATTATTACGTGATTCAAACCCAAAAAACCCAGGATCTGTCCAACAACTATGCGAAGAAGGTAAAATCTTGAGTCAGATGGGGGCATAACCCAGACCTGACCCAGGTCTAACCGGTGTTACCGATTAAAATTCTGACCGAATCCAGGTGTAATTCACAGTTACTTCGTGGTACCACATTACTAGGTGATTCAAACCCGAAAAAACCCAGGATCTGGCCAACAAGTATGCGAAGAAGGCAAAATCATGAGCCAGATGCGGGCATAACCCGGACTTAACCCAGACCTAACCGGTTTTATCCTCTAAAATATTAATCGAAAACAAGTTTAATTGTCTGTTTCAGTGTGGTACCACATTACTACCTGATTCAAACAAGATAAAACTACGGTTCTGGTCAACAGGAATACGGAAAAGTCAAAATCATGAGCCAGATGTGGACATAACCCATACCTAACCCAGACCTAACCGGTGTTATCCTCTAAAATATTGATCGAAACCAGGTTTCATCGAGTGTTTCAGTGTGGTACCACATTACTACGTGAATCAAACCAGAGAAAACCCAGGATCTGGCCAACAAGTATGCGAAGAAGGCAAAATTATGAGCGAGATACGGGCATAACCCAGACCTAACCCAGACCTATCCGGTGTTATCCCCTGAAATATTTATCGAAACCAGGTTTAATTGACTCTTTCAGTTTGGTACCACATTAGTATATGATTCAAACCCGAAAAATCACAAGATCTGGCCAACAAGTATATGAAAAAGGCATAATCATGAGCGAGATGCGGCCATAACCCAGGCCTATCCTAGACCTAACCTGTGTTATCCTCTAAAATATTGATCGAAACCAGGTTTAATTGACTCTTTCACTGTGGTACCACATTATTACGCGATTCAAACCAGAGAAAACCAAGGATTTGGCCAACAAGTATGCGGAAAAGGCAAAATCATGAGCCACATGCGGGCATAACCCAGACCTGACCGGTTTTATCCTCTAAAATATTGATCGAAAACAAGTTTAATTGTCTGTTTCAGTGTGGTACCACATTACTACCTGATTCAAACAAGATAAAACTACGGTTCTGGTCAACAGGAATACGGAAAAGTCAAAATCATGAGCCAGATGTGGACATAACCCATACCTAACCCAGACCTAACCGGTGTTATCCTCTAAAATATTGATCGAAACCAGGTTTCATCGAGTGTTTCAGTGTGGTACCACATTACTACGTGAATCAAACCAGAGAAAACCCAGGATCTGGCCAACAAGTATGCGAAGAAGGCAAAATTATGAGCGAGATACGGGCATAACCCAGACCTAACCCAGACCTATCCGGTGTTATCCCCTGAAATATTTATCGAAACCAGGTTTAATTGACTCTTTCAGTTTGGTACCACATTAGTATATGATTCAAACCCGAAAAAACCAAGGATCTGGCCAACAAGTATGCGCAGAAGGCAAAATCATGAGCCAGATTCGGGCATAACCCAGACCTAACCCAGACCTAACCGGTGTTATCTTCTAAAATATTAATCGGAAACCAGGTTTAATGGACTGTTTCAGTGTGGTACCACATTACTACGTGATACACGCCCGAAAAAACCCAGGATCTGTCCAACAACTATGCGAAGAATGTAAAATCACGAGTCAGATGGGGGCATAACCCAGACCTAACCCAGGCCTAACCGGTGTTAGCGACTAAAATTCTGACCGAATCCAGGTGTAATTCACTGTTACTTCGTGCCACCACATTACTACGTGATTCAAACCCGAAAAAACCAAGGATCTGGCCAACAAGTATGCGAAGAGGGCAAAATCATGAGCCAGATGCGGGCATAACCCGGTCCTAACCCAGACCTAACCGGTTTTATCCTGTAAAATATTGATCGAAAACAAGTTTAATTGTCCGTTTCAGTGTGGTACCACATTACTACCTGATTCTAACAAGATAAAACCAAGGTTCTGGTCAACAGGAATGCGGAAAAGGCAAAATCATGAGCCAGATTCGGGCATAACCCAGACCTAACCCAGACCTAACCGGTGTTATCTTCTAAAATATTAATCGGAAACCAGGTTTAATGGACTGTTTCAGTGTGGTACCACATTACTACGTGATACACGCCCGAAAAAACCCAGGATCTGTCCAACAACTATGCGAAGAATGTAAAATCACGAGTCAGATGGGGGCATAACCCAGACCTAACCCAGGCCTAACCGGTGTTAGCGACTAAAATTCTGACCGAATCCAGGTGTAATTCACTGTTACTTCGTGCCACCACATTACTACGTGATTCAAACCCGAAAAAACCAAGGATCTGGCCAACAAGTATGCGAAGAGGGCAAAATCATGAGCCAGATGCGGGCATTCCCAGGACCTAACCCAGACGTAACCGGTTTTATCCTCTAAAATATTGATCGAAAACAAGTTTAATTGTCTGTTTCAGTGTGGTACCACATTACTACCTGATTCAAACAAGATAAAACCAAGGTTCTGGTCAACAGGAATGCGGAAAAGGCAATATCATGAGCCAGATGTGGGCATAACCCATACCTAACCCAGACCTAACCGATTTTATCCTCTAAAATATTCATCGAAACCAGGTTTAATTGACTGTTTCACAGTGGTACCACATTACTACGTGAATCAAACCCAAAAAACCCAGGATCTGTCCAACAACTATGCGAAGAAGGTAAAATCTTGAGTCAGATGGGGGCATAACCCAGACCTGACCCAGGTCTAACCGGTGTTACCGATTAAAATTCTGACCGAATCCAGGTGTAATTCACAGTTACTTCGTGGTACCACATTACTAGGTGATTCAAACCCGAAAAAACCCAGGATCTGGCCAACAAGTATGCGAAGAAGGCAAAATCATGAGCCAGATGCGGGCATAACCCGGACTTAACCCAGACCTAACCGGTTTTATCCTCTAAAATATTGATCGAAAACAAGTTTAATTGTCTGTTTCAGTGTGGTACCACATTACTACCTGATTCAAACAAGATAAAACTACGGTTCTGGTCAACAGGAATACGGAAAAGTCAAAATCATGAGCCAGATGTGGACATAACCCATACCTAACCCAGACCTAACCGGTGTTATCCTCTAAAATATTGATCGAAACCAGGTTTCATCGAGTGTTTCAGTGTGGTACCACATTACTACGTGAATCAAACCAGAGAAAACCCAGGATCTGGCCAACAAGTATGCGAAGAAGGCAAAATTATGAGCGAGATACGGGCATAACCCAGACCTAACCCAGACCTATCCGGTGTTATCCCCTGAAATATTTATCGAAACCAGGTTTAATTGACTCTTTCAGTTTGGTACCACATTAGTATATGATTCAAACCCGAAAAATCACAAGATCTGGCCAACAAGTATATGAAAAAGGCATAATCATGAGCGAGATGCGGCCATAACCCAGGCCTATCCTAGACCTAACCTGTGTTATCCTCTAAAATATTGATCGAAACCAGGTTTAATTGACTCTTTCACTGTGGTACCACATTATTACGCGATTCAAACCAGAGAAAACCAAGGATTTGGCCAACAAGTATGCGGAAAAGGCAAAATCATGAGCCACATGCGGGCATAACCCAGACCTGACCCAGACCTAACCGGTGTTATCCTCTAAAATACTGACCGAATCCAGGCTTAATTGACAGTAACAGTTTGGTACCACGTTACCATGTGGTTCAAACCCGAAAAAACACACGATCTGGACAACAACTATGCGAACAAGGCAAAATCATGAGCCAGATGCGGGCATAACCCAGACCTAACCCAGACCAAACCGATGTTATCCTCTAAAATATTGATCGAAACCAGGTTTAATTGTCTGTTTCAGGGTGGTACCACATGACTACGTGATTCAAACCAGAGAAAACCCTGGATCTGGCCAACAAGAATGCGGAAAAGGCAAGATCATGAGCCAGATGCGGGCATAACCCAGACCTATCCCATACCTAACCGGTTTTATCATCTGAAATATTGATCGAAACGACGTTTAATTGTCTGTTTCAGTGAGGTACCACATTACTACGTGATTCAAACCCGAAAAAACACAGGATCTGGCCAACAAGTATGCGAAGAAGGCAAAATCATGAGCCAGATGCGGGCATAAACCGGACCTAACCCAGACATAACCGGTTTTATCCTGTGAAATATTGATCGAAAACAAGTTTAATTGTCTGTTTCAGTGTGGTACCGCATTACTACCTGATTCAAACAAGATAAAACCAAGGTTCTGGTCAACAGGAATGCGGAAAAGGCAAAATCATGAGCCAGATGTGGACATAACCCATACCTAACCCAGACCTAACCGGTTTTATCCTCTAAAATATTGATCGAAACCAGGTTTAATTGACTGTTGCAATGTGGTGTCACATTACTACGTGATTCAAACCAGAATAAACCAAGGATCTGGCCAACAAGTATGCGCAGAAGGCAAAATCATGAGCCAGATGCGGGCATAACCCAGACCTAACCCAGACCTAACCGGTGTTATCTTCTAAAATATTAATCGGAAACCAGGTTTAGTGGACTGTTTCAGTGTGGTACCACATTACTACGTGATACAAGCCCGAAAAAACCCAGGATCTGTCCAACAACTATGCGAAGAAGGTAAAATCACGAGTCAGATGGGGGCATAACCCAGACCTAACCCAGGCCTAACCGGTGTTAGCGACTAAAATTCTGACCGAATCCAGGTGTAATTCACTGTTACTTCGTGCCACCACATTACTACGTGATTCAAACCCGAGAAAACCAAGGATCTGGCCAACAAGTATGCGAAGAGGGCAAAATCATGAGCCAGATGCGGGCATAACCCGGTCCTAACCCAGACCTAACCGGTTTTATCCTGTAAAATATTGATCGAAACCAGGTTTAATTGTCTGTTTCAGTGTGGTACCGCATTACTACCTGATTCAAACAAGATAAAACCAAGGTTCTGGTCAACAGGAATGCGGAAAAGGCAAAATCATGAGCCAGATGTGGACATAACCCATACCTAACCCAGACCTAACCGGTGTTACCTTCTAAAATATTGATCGAAACCAGGTTTAATTGACTGTTTCAGTGTGGTACCACATTACTACGTGATTCAAACCCGAAAAAACCCAGGATCTGTCCAACAAGTATGCGAAGAAGGTAATATCATGAGTCAAATGGGGGCATAACCCAGACCTAACCCAGGCCTAACCGGTGTTACCGACTAAAATACTGATCGAATCAAGGTTTAATTCACTGTTACTTCGTGGTACCACATTACTACGTGATTCAAACCCAAAAAAACCATGGATCTGGCCAACAAGTATGCGAAGAAGGCAAAATCATGTGCCAGATGCGGGCATTCCCCGGACCTAACCCAGACCTAACCGGTTTTATCCTCTAAAATATTGATCGAAAACAAGTTTAATTGTCTGTTTCAGTGTGGTACCACATTACTACCTGATTCAAACAAGATAAAACCAAGGTTCTGGTCAACAGGAATGCGGAAAAGGCAAAATCATGAGCCAGATGTGGGCATAACCCATATCTAACCCAGACCTAACCGATTTTATCCTCTAAAATATTCATCGAAACCAGGTTTAATTGACTGTTTCAGTTTGGTACCACATTACTATATGATTCAAACCCGAAAAAACACAAGATCTGGCCAACAAGTATATGAAAAAGGCAAAATCATGAGCGAGATGCGGCCATTACCCAGGCCTAACCTAGACCTAACCAGTGTTATCCTCTAAAATATTGATCGAAACCAGGTTTAATTGACTGTTTCACAGTGGTACCACATTATTACGTGATTCAAACCCGAAAAAACCCAGGATCTGTCCAACAACTATGCGAAGAAGGTAAAATCTTGAGTCAGATGGGGGCATAACCCAGACCTGACCCAGGTCTAACCGGTGTTACCGATTAAAATTCTGACCGAATCCAGGTGTAATCCACAGTTACTTCGTGGTACCACATTACTACGTGATTGAAACCCGAAAAAACCAAGGATCTGGCCAACAAGTATGCGAAGAAGGCAAAATCATGAGCCAGATGCGGGCATAACCCGGACTTAACCCAGACCTAACCGGTTTTATCCTCTAAAATATTGATCGAAAACAAGTTTAATTGTCTGTTTCAGTGTGGTACCACATTACTACCTGATTCAAACAAGATAAAACTACGGTTCTGGTCAACAGGAATACGGAAAAGTCAAAATCATGAGCCAGATGTGGACATAACCCATACCTAACCCAGACCTAACCGGTGTTATCCTCTAAAATATTGATCGAAACCAGGTTTCATTGAGTGTTTCAGTGTGGTACCACATTACTACGTGAATCAAACCAGAGAAAACCCAGGATCTGGCCAACAAGTATGCGAAGAAGGCAAAATTATGAGCGAGATACGGGCATAACCCAGACCTAACCCAGACCTATCCGGTGTGATCCCCTGAAATATTTATCGAAACCAGGTTTAATTGACTCTTTCAGTTTGGTACCACATTACTATATGATTCAAACCCGAAAAATCACAAGATCTGGCCAACAAGTATATGAAAAAGGCAAAATCATGAGCGAGATGCGGCCATAACCCAGGCCTATCCTAGACCTAACCTGTGTTATCCTCTAAAATATTGATCGAAACCAGGTTTCATTGACTGTTTCAGTGTGGTACCACATTACTACGTGATTCAAACCAGAGAAAACCAAGGATCTGGCCAACAAGTATGCGGAAAAGGCAAAATCATGAGCCACATGCGGGCATAACCCAGACCTAACCCAGACCTAACCGGTGTTATCTTCTAAAATATTAATCGGAAACCAGGTTTAGTGGACTGTTTCAGTGTGGTACCACATTACTACGTGATACAAGCCCGAAAAAACCCAGGATCTGTCCAACAACTATGCGAAGAAGGTAAAATCACGAGTCAGATGGGGGCATAACCCAGACCTAACCCAGGCCTAACCGGTGTTAGCGACTAAAATTCTGACCGAATCCAGGTGTAATTCACTGTTACTTCGTGCCACCACATTACTACGTGATTCAAACCCGAGAAAACCAAGGATCTGGCCAACAAGTATGCGAAGAGGGCAAAATCATGAGCCAGATGCGGGCATAACCCGGTCCTAACCCAGACCTAACCGGTTTTATCCTGTAAAATATTGATCGAAACCAGGTTTAATTGTCTGTTTCAGTGTGGTACCGCATTACTACCTGATTCAAACAAGATAAAACCAAGGTTCTGGTCAACAGGAATGCGGAAAAGGCAAAATCATGAGCCAGATGTGGACATAACCCATACCTAACCCAGACCTAACCGGTGTTACCTTCTAAAATATTGATCGAAACCAGGTTTAATTGACTGTTTCAGTGTGGTACCACATTACTACGTGATTCAAACCCGAAAAAACCCAGGATCTGTCCAACAAGTATGCGAAGAAGGTAATATCATGAGTCAAATGGGGGCATAACCCAGACCTAACCCAGGCCTAACCGGTGTTACCGACTAAAATACTGATCGAATCAAGGTTTAATTCACTGTTACTTCGTGGTACCACATTACTACGTGATTCAAACCCAAAAAAACCATGGATCTGGCCAACAAGTATGCGAAGAAGGCAAAATCATGTGCCAGATGCGGGCATTCCCCGGACCTAACCCAGACCTAACCGGTTTTATCCTCTAAAATATTGATCGAAAACAAGTTTAATTGTCTGTTTCAGTGTGGTACCACATTACTACCTGATTCAAACAAGATAAAACCAAGGTTCTGGTCAACAGGAATGCGGAAAAGGCAAAATCATGAGCCAGATGTGGGCATAACCCATATCTAACCCAGACCTAACCGATTTTATCCTCTAAAATATTCATCGAAACCAGGTTTAATTGACTGTTTCAGTTTGGTACCACATTACTATATGATTCAAACCCGAAAAAACACAAGATCTGGCCAACAAGTATATGAAAAAGGCAAAATCATGAGCGAGATGCGGCCATTACCCAGGCCTAACCTAGACCTAACCAGTGTTATCCTCTAAAATATTGATCGAAACCAGGTTTAATTGACTGTTTCACAGTGGTACCACATTATTACGTGATTCAAACCCGAAAAAACCCAGGATCTGTCCAACAACTATGCGAAGAAGGTAAAATCTTGAGTCAGATGGGGGCATAACCCAGACCTGACCCAGGTCTAACCGGTGTTACCGATTAAAATTCTGACCGAATCCAGGTGTAATCCACAGTTACTTCGTGGTACCACATTACTACGTGATTGAAACCCGAAAAAACCAAGGATCTGGCCAACAAGTATGCGAAGAAGGCAAAATCATGAGCCAGATGCGGGCATAACCCGGACTTAACCCAGACCTAACCGGTTTTATCCTCTAAAATATTGATCGAAAACAAGTTTAATTGTCTGTTTCAGTGTGGTACCACATTACTACCTGATTCAAACAAGATAAAACTACGGTTCTGGTCAACAGGAATACGGAAAAGTCAAAATCATGAGCCAGATGTGGACATAACCCATACCTAACCCAGACCTAACCGGTGTTATCCTCTAAAATATTGATCGAAACCAGGTTTCATTGAGTGTTTCAGTGTGGTACCACATTACTACGTGAATCAAACCAGAGAAAACCCAGGATCTGGCCAACAAGTATGCGAAGAAGGCAAAATTATGAGCGAGATACGGGCATAACCCAGACCTAACCCAGACCTATCCGGTGTGATCCCCTGAAATATTTATCGAAACCAGGTTTAATTGACTCTTTCAGTTTGGTACCACATTACTATATGATTCAAACCCGAAAAATCACAAGATCTGGCCAACAAGTATATGAAAAAGGCAAAATCATGAGCGAGATGCGGCCATAACCCAGGCCTATCCTAGACCTAACCTGTGTTATCCTCTAAAATATTGATCGAAACCAGGTTTCATTGACTGTTTCAGTGTGGTACCACATTACTACGTGATTCAAACCAGAGAAAACCAAGGATCTGGCCAACAAGTATGCGGAAAAGGCAAAATCATGAGCCACATGCGGGCATAACCCAGACCTGACCCAGACCTAATCGGTGTTATCCTCTAAAATACTGACCGAATCCAAGCTTAATTGACAGTAACAGTTTGGTACCACGTTACCATGTGGTTCAAACCCGAAAGAACACACGATCTGGCCAACAAGAATGCGGAAAAGGCAAGATCATGAGCCAGATGCGGGCATAACCCAGACCTATCCCATACCTAACCGGTTTTATCATCTGAAATATTGATCGAAACCACGTTTAATTGTCTGTTTCAGTGAGGTACCACATTACTACGTGATTCAAACCCGAAAAAACACAGGATCTGGCCAACAAGTATGCGAAGAAGGCAAAATCATGAGCCAGATGCGGGCATAAACCGGACCTAACCCAGTCATAACCGGTTTTATCCTGTAAAATATTGATCGAAAACAAGTTTAATTGTCTGTTTCAGTGTGGTACCGCATTACTACCTGATTCAAACAAGATAAAACCAAGGTTCTGGTCAACAGGAATGCGGAAAAGGCAAAATCATGAGTCAGATGTGGACATAACCCATACCTAACCCAGACCTAACCGGTTTTATCAACTAAAATATTGATCGAAACCAGGTTAGTTGACTGTTTCAATGTGGTAACACATTACTACGTGATTCAAACCCGAAAAAACCCAGGATCTGTCCAACAAGTATGCGAAGAAGGTAAAATCATGAGTCAGATGGGGGCATAACCCAGACCTAACACAGGCCTAACCGGTGTTACCGACTAAAATACTGGCCGAATCCAGGTTTAATTGTCTGTCTCAGTGTGGTACCACATTACTACGTGAATCAAACCAGAGAAAACCAAGGATCTGGCCTACAAGTATGCGGAAAAGGCAAAATCATGAGCCAGATGCGGACATAACCCAGACCTAACCCAGACCTTGCCGGTGTTACCGACTAAAATACTGACCGAATCCAGGTTTAATTGGCTGTTTCAGTGTGGTACCACATTACTACGTGATTAAAACCAGAGAAAACCAAGGATCTGGCCAACAAGTATGCGGAAACGACAAAATCATGAGCCACATGCGGGCATAACCCAGACCTGACCCAGACCTAATCGGTGTTATCCTCTAAAATACTGACCGAAACCAGGTTTAATTGTCTGTCTCAGTGTGGTACCACATTACTACGTGATTCAAACCCGAAAAAACCCAGGATCTGGCCAACAAGTATGCGAAGAAGGCAAAATTATGAGCGAGATGCGGGCATAACCCAGACCTAACCCAGACCTATCCGGTGTTATCCCCTGAAATATTGATCGAAACCAGGTTTAATTGACTGTTTCAGTTTGGTACCACATTACTATATGATTCAAACCCGTAAAAACACATGATCTGGCCAACAGGTATATGAAAAAGGCAAAATCATGAGCGAGATGCGGCCATAACCCAGGCCTATCCTAGACCTAACCGGTGTTATCCTCTAAAATATTGATCGAAACCAGGTTTAATTGACTGTTTCACTGTAGTACCACATTATTAAGTGATTCAAACCAGAGAAAACCAAGGATTTGGCCAACAAGTATGCGGAAAAGGCAAAATCATGAGCCAGATGCGGGCATAACCCAGACCTGACCCAGACCTAATCGGTGTTATCCTCTAAAATACTGACCGAATCCAGCCTTAATTGACTGTAACTGTTTGGTACCACGTTACTATGTGGTTCAAACCCGAAAAAACACAGGTTCTGGCCAACAAGTATGCGAACAAGGCAAAATCATGAGCCACATGCGGGCATAACCCAGACCTAACCCAGACCTAACCGGTGTTATCCTCTAAAATATTGATCGAAACCTGGTTTAATTGTCTGTTTCAGTGTGGTACCACAATTCTACGTTATTCAAACCCGAAAAAATCCAGGATCTGGCCAACAAATTTTCGAAGAAGGTAAAATCATGAGCCAGATGCGGGCATAACCCAGACCTTACCCAGACCTAACCGGTGTTATCCTCTAAAATATTGATCGAAACCAGGTTTAATTGTCTGTTTCAGTGTGGTTCCTAATGACTACGTGATTCAAACCAGAGAAAACCCAGGATCTGGCCAACAAGTATGCGAAGAAGGCAAAAACATGAGCCAGATGCGGGCATAACCCGGACCTAACCCAGACCTACGCGGTTTTATCCTCTAAAATATTGATCGAAAACAAGTTTAATTGTCTGTTTCTGTGTGGTACCACATTACTACCTGATTCAAACAAGATGAAACCAAGGTTCTGGTCAACAGGAATGCGGAAAATGCAAAATCATGAGCCAGATGTGGACATAAGCCTTACCTAACCCAGACCTAACAGGTTTTATCCTCTAAAATATTGATCGAAACCAGGTTTAATAGACTGTTTCAATTTGGTACCACATTACTACGTGATTCAAACCAGAGAAAACCAAGGATCTGGCCTACAAGTATGCGGAAAAGGCAAAATCATGAGCCAGATGCGGGCATAACCCAGACCTAACCCAGACCTTACCGGTGTTACCGACTAAAATAGTGACCGAATCCAGGTTTAATTGGATGTCTCAGTGTGGTACCACATTACTACGTGATTCAAACCAGAGAAGACCAAGGATCTGGCCAACAAGTATGCGCAGAAGGCAAAATCATGTGCCAGATGCGGGCATAACCCAGACCTTTTTTTTTTTTTTTTTTTAACGTGGTGAAATCCTCATGGACACCCCGGCTCCCTGGGGGGGGGGGAGGCCGGGGTAGTGCCGGACTCTTACCGGCTAAGACACCACGGTGACCGCCTGCGCCCTTTATCTGGGGAGAGTCACGGGAACCAAACTAGCGATACTACCGTGACTCTCCCCGTTGGCGCAACGCCCTACTACGGGCCCTTCGCGGGGAAGGAGATGTGATCCTCCCCCCCAATGGGGGCAAACGAAACTGATTGCCCCCCGGCGACGCCGCGCGGTCACACGCGACGTCGCCCCCACTCTTGCCGTTGCTACTAGCCGCGACCGGGCCCCCACCCGATCGCGACCACGGCTGCGGGGCCGGCTAACACTGCCGTCCCCGCTAGACGGGGCCCCTGCCACGGGCCCCCGGTACGGTGATGGGCTGGGTGCGGGGGGGAAATGAGGCCATAAAGTCCCTCACCTCGCACCACAAACACCATCACCGACCCCTTCGCGCTCCCCCTGCCACGGGGAGCGGTGGAGGGTCTTACGGCCGGCGTCGCCGCCTGCCCCCCACCTCCTCACGCGGCCTTTCGGCGTCTTCCTTGGCGGCCATGACCTCCTCACAAAACAAGGCCATGGCCGCCCACGCCTCCTCGCTGCCGACCATTGCACGTATGACGGCCGGCAGCGAGAGGTCCGCCCCAATCGCTCTAACGAGGACACCGCGCTGAGCTGCCCACGCCGGACAAATCTCCAACGTGTGCTGCGCGGTGTCCTGCCTTCCCCTGCAATGATGGCACGCAGCCGTCGCCTCCCGCCCTATCCGATGCAGGTACCGACCGAAGCAACCGTGTCCGGTCAGTACCTGTGTCAGGCGGTAGGTGGGCGTACCCCAGCTACGGCCCACCCAGGCATAAAACACTGGGCGGACCGCCGCGGCGACGCGATCATCCCGCTGGTCTGGCTTCGATAACCAGACCAGCCACCGACTATAGACGCGTCGCCGCGCCTGGTTCCGGGCCCTGGCGGCCTCCTCGCCATGCGGGTCCACGCCCCGCTGGCGAAGGTCGCAGAGGCTTTCATAGGCCGATCAGTCGGCATAGATAGGCGGGCACCCGGTGGTATTGGAGTGCCCGACCTATCGCCCCCCAGGAGACGGTGTTAAAGGCGTTGGCTATGTCGAGAGATACTGCCAACGCCACACCCCCCCGGGAAATTGCCGATTCCGCCAGGGTCCGCACTGTCGCTATGGCGCCGACTGTGGAGCGGCCCCGGCGAAAGCCGAACTGTCGGTCGGCCAGATCAAGGCCGACGCGGGACAGGTGCCCCTCGAGTCGGGATACTATGACCCGCTCGAGGAGCTTTCCAGCCTCGTCCAAAAGACATATGGGTCGGAAAGCGGATGGAGAATCCGCGGGCTTCCCTGGCTTGTGGAGGAGGACCAACCTCGCCACCTTCCATATGGGGGGGAACTGACCGGTCCGCAGGCACGCGTCAAAGACACTTATCAGCCCGGCCCCCAGAACGCCCACCGCTACTGCCCAGGCCCTGCCAGGTATGCCGTCCGGTCCTGGTGCCGTCTTCTTGGCAGCCATTCTCCGGACGGCCCTCGCTAGCTCCTCCTCCGCGACCCTCAGTTCGTCGGACCACCAAGGCGGGTGATCCGGCTGTGGCTCGGGGGGATGCAGAAATGCCTCTCCCCCAACGGGGAAGAGGACGCGCATAGTTTCCCCGAGCAGCTGGGGGTCGAGGCTCTCTGTGATCGGGGGCGCCCATGATCGCATCTTCCCTACGACCATATGATAAGGGCGCCCCCATGGATTTGCATCCGAGGAGCTCCGTCCTTGCCTGGGCTTTCGCGGTCGCGATGGCCCGGCGGAGGGTTCTTCGCGCCAGGGAAAATTCCCCGCACAACCTCACCACCTCTGCCTCCGTCGCCCCGCGTCTTCTCCTGGCGCGGGTGTACCGGCGTCGGGCGACAACGCATCGAGTGCGTAAATCCTCGATCTCGCCCGACCACCAGTACACGGACCCCCCGCGGCTCGGGGCGGTGGCCCGGGGCATGACCGCGTCACACAACGACGACATGGTCTCCCGGAACCAACGCGCCCCGGCAGAAGGATTGCCGAGGGTCCGGCGTGGCATTTCCTGCCATGCCACGACGGAGGCTGCCATCGCTAGGGCGTCCGGGTCCAGCCTCTTGGCGGACCAGCGTGGCGCCGGGTGTGCTTCCCTACCCGGTTGGCGGGGTCCATTTACGCCGGGGGTCGCGGATACGGAGAACGTAATATAGAGGTGGTCGCTTAACGTGGCCACCTCGTCCGCGACCCTCCAGTCCGACACACGGCGCGCTATGGCGGGGCTCGCCAACGATATGTTGACGATCGACTCGCCCCGCGCGTGCACGCACGTGCTCACGGCCCCCTCATTCAACACTACGAGGCCGTGACCCGCCGCCCATACGAGCATCGCGTCGCCCTTGACGGTCGTCCTGGGACAGCCCCACGCTGCAGCGTGGGCATTAAAATCCCCCAGGTCGAGTACCCCACTGGCGAGATGTGGGGAGATGCATCTCCCCACCTCGTCGAGGTACGCCTCAAAATCGCTGAGGCCCATAGCGGGCGACGCGTAACACCCGGCAACCACCAGTTCCCCCCTCTTAACCGCCACAAAACCGCGGCCCCTTCCCACTACGGAGCATGGCGGCGTGCCGCTCCCGTACTGCCATGTGATCGCCGAGACACCGTTATGGTCCCCCACCCAAGCTGGGTGTTTGGGGACACGATAGGGCTCGGCGATCACGGCCATCCCGACGTTCCACTGCCGGAGAGTTTGGAGCATGAGATCCTGGGCCCCCCGGCAGTGGTTCAAATTGACCTGGAGGAGGCGTTGAGACATTATCGGGTCTCACCCGCGGCCTCCTCCAGGCCTCCCCGTCCAACGTTTTGGGACGCCTCAGCGCGCCCCGGATCTTTGCCGCCGTACGAGGCCATCACTCCCCTACTAAGGGGCTCTGACCCGCACGGCGACTGGGCTGCCGCTTGCGGTGGGGGCACTGCAGTTCCCCCACCCGGCAACACAACTTCCGATATTGTGGAGGTGGAGGGCGCTGAGTCGTTAGACGCCACATCCACCTCCATCATCTCCGTCATCGGTGGGGGTGCGGGTGCACACCCCACCACCTTCACTGCCGCCGCGACAGGTGCTGGGGCGGGAGTAACCCCCGACACCACAGCAGGGGACGGCTGGGAACAAGCCGCCCCCTGAACATCCATTGCAACGGACAGCGGTGCCGGCTCAACACCAACCGGCACCGTGGATGGGGGCACAACCGCACCCTTCCCCTTCTTCCCCTTCCGTTTGGGGGGACGGCACGCCGCCCCACCCATGCGGTTATCCGCTGGCCGCCCCAAGCCCACACAAAGGGGGCATTTTGGGGCGGCCGTACACTCCCTGGCTGTGTGGGAGGCCCCCCCGCAACGGTAACAGAGGCCGCTGCGATCAATGGTACTTGTGCACCGCTACCGGACATGACCGAACTCCAGGCAGCGTTGGCACTGCAGCGGCCTCGCGGCGAGCACTGCCAGCCGGGCCTCGAGGAAGCCGACGATTATTCGGCCGGACTTCGCGAGCTTGGTTGCGGCGCGAAGGGGACAGCGGGCCCAGGCGGTGAACATGCCCGAGCTGTCCCGGCGGAGGTCACCAACATTGACCTCCGCAGCGCCGCAACTCCCGGCGTTGGCAAGGGCCTCCCTTACCGCGTCCTGGGTGGCTGCCTCCGACAGGCCGGAAACCCTTAACTCGGCCTGCTTCTGAGGGCAAGCCACCCGAACACCCTCGACCTGGAGGGCCCCCTCAAGGCGCGCTCTCAGGGCGGTCGCCTTCTCCTTCCCATTTTCACCGGGGATCGCCAATAGGAGCGCCCCGGTGACCGCCCTTGTGGGCCGCATCCCGGTTATCCCGAGATCCTTGCAGATCCCGGGCATCACCCTAGTGAGGAGGGGGCCCAGGTCCTTTTCGCGCCCAGTGGCGGCGGTCACCGAGACTGCCGCATTTTTTGGCAGCCTCGGTAACTTGACAGCCGCAGGCTGGGCACCAACCATCCTGTTACTGCCAGCCGCAGTTTTTGCGGCTGGCCTACTCGCTGCGGCGCATTTTCCGCCCTCGGTGGAGGATGTGGCAGGTACCGCACCCTTGCCGCTTCCCTTTCTCTTCCCCCGCCTCACCACCTCCGCCCATGAGCCCTGCACATCGTTGGCGCGGTCAGGGGTGGGCCTCGCCTTATTGTGGGCAGGCGGAGCGAACCTGTCGCTATCCGCCTTGGGTGGTGGTGGAGGGGGACGAGGCGCTGCCTTCGGCGGCATCGTATATTTGTGGGCGGGTGGCTTTGCCGCACCCGCCCCTCCGGCCGCTGCTGTACCACCTTGGGCCTTAGCGGCGCCTTTCTTATTTGACGTCGCCCTGAGCGGTTCCGCGGAAGCTTTCACGGGTGCAATCGTGCAACCCGGTTTCGTCGTCCCCTTCGCGTTTCTTTGAGGCACATCTGGCCCCTTCGTCGCCACCGATGGTGTCGCCCCCACTGATGGAGGTGTGTGCACCATGCCTTTCCCCAATGGCGGGCGGGTTACAACCCGCCAAACAGCTTCCAGCCGTGCCTCGACCCGATCCTCTACGGCTGATATTTGCCCCGCCATCTCGGAAACCCTTTTCACGACTTCGGTCATCATGACCACCAAAGGGCTTCCGGACGCGGGACTCTCCTCCTGAATCAGGACGGGCCGAGCTGCAGACGACGGTCCAGGGACCGCCGTCTCTACCTCCATACTGGATTCCCCCTCGGCAAATGTGGACGGAAGGACATCCTTCCGTCGTGGCCGAGGGGCACAAGGCAGCTCCTGGTCCGGCGGCGTCTCGCCGGCCACTTCCTCCCCTGCTCTCAGCAGCCGTCGCTGCTCCCGCTTGTACCTCAGGCGGTCCACTTCCCGCCTGTGGTGCTCCAACTCCCTGTCCTTGACCCTTACGGTCTCGGACAGGGTGGTGGCGGTCTTATCTGCCACCTCCAGCCTCTTTTCCAGACCCTTGGCTTTTCGCTCCCATTCGCCTTGGCGAATTACTACCTCCCGGGCCGGTCTGTTCGGGTTTTCGGCCCGATCAGCTCTGCCGTGCAGCTCCTCGGCGCTGACCATCGCTATCCGAGCAGCCAGACGGAGACCACGGATGTCCGTTGTCTTAAGGTGACTCGCGGTGTCTGCCACCCTGACAACGGACTCCAATTGCTCCTTTAACCGACCCAGGAGCTCGTCCAATCGCATGACCTCCGCTATATTGCGGAGGTCTGCCTGCTTTGGCAGGTGCTTCATGCCCGGACCAAGCTTCTTCGGGTCCACGAAGATGCCCCGGGGTCTTCCAGCCCCGGGACCCTTCCTCTTCCTCTTGCCGGGCCTGTAATCGTCGTCGCTAGTGTAGACGCTCTCGGGGTCGTCGGCGGTAGATATCTGAGGAGCCCACTCGTCGCCGTCCTGGGAGTTTTCGTCGAGGCAGTCGCCAGCGCGCGACGTCGCCATGCCATTACCGTAGGTTGCGTCGCTCAACGAGAGCTGCGGTCCCTCGGCATCATGCCTCTTACCGGGCGGAGACTCTCCCCCAGCCTTACGCCACTCGGTGATATTGAGCCGCTCCAGGCTGACAATGGGGGCGGAGTTGACCCTGAGTAGGTCAACTTCCCCCTCTAGGTGGGTCCCCACCGGGGGATTCACCACCTCCACATTCCTGACTTTGGGTTTATCCCCACTAGGATATGGTCCATCCAGTCTCTTGTCCATAAGAACATTGTCGATTGCCGATGTGCGTGCCATGCCGTTGTCCAAAATTTCCGTCCGGTTGTTTGCTTTAGATTGTGTAACTTTCATAGTTGTTCCCACGAGAGTGGTCGGAATGGAAGTCACCCCAGGCAGAGCCGCCATGCCTGGGGAAGCCTATTACTCTGGGGGTTCGGCAGGTGCCCCCGGAGGTGGTCGCTAGGGATTGGGCCTTCTCTCCCAACCATGCATCCCATCGCCGCGCACCATAACTTAGGATTAGAGGGTAATTTATAGAGTTACCATCCTCGCAGCCCAGGCGATTAAGCCAAGGCCCCCGGTCCTCCTGCCGTCACGTACCATTCACAAAACCAAAAATGGAGTTGTGAATGGGTCGTTGCGACGACCAACAGGAGGCTTACGGTGTGATTAGCATCAGGTACCTCGGGGTCGCTACGCCCCGTACTGCGCCGGACACCTGGCCGGACACAGCCCCTGAGGGGGGCATAACCCAGACCTAACCCAGACCTAACCGGTGTTATCCTCTAAAATATTGATCGAAAACAAGGTTTAATGGACTGTTTCAGTGTGGTACCACATTACTACATGATTCAAACCCGAAAAAACCCAGGATCTGTCCAACAAGTATACGAAGAAGGTAAAATCATGAGTCAGATGGGGGCATAACCCAGACCTAACCCAGGCCTAACCGGTGTTACCGACTAAAATACTGACCGAATCCAGGTTTAATTGGCTGTCTCAGTGTGGTACCACATTACTACGTGATTCAAACCAGAGATAACCAAGGATCTGGCCAACAAGTATGCGGAAAAGGCAAAATCATGAGCCACATGCGGGCATAACCCAGACCTGACCCAGACCTAATCGGTATTATCCCCTAAAATACTGACCGAATCCAGGCTTAATTGACAGTAACTGTTTGGTACCACGTTACCATGTGGTTCAAACCCGAAAAAACACAGGATCTGGACAACAAGTATGCGAACAAGGCAAAATCATGAGTCAGATGCGGGCATAACCCAGACCTAACCCAGACCTAACCGGGGTTATCCTCTAAAATATTGATCGAAACCAGGTTTAATTGTCTGTTTCAGTGTGGTACCACATTACTACGTGATTCAAACCAGAGAATACCAAGGATCTGGCCTACAAGTATGCGGAAAAAGCAAAATCATGAGCCAGATGCGGGCATAACCCAGACCTAACCCAGACGTTACCGGTGTTACCGACTAAAATACTGACCGAATCCAGGTTTAATTGGCTGTTTCAGTGTGGTACCACATTACTACGTGATTCAAACCCGAAAAAACACAGGATCTGGCCTACAAGTATGCGGAAAAGGCAAAATCATGAGCCAGATGCGGGCATAACCCAGACCTAACCCAGACCTTACCGGTTTTACCGACTAAAACACTGACATAATCCAGGTTTAATTGCCTGTTACTGTGTGGCTCCGCATTACTACGTGATTCAAACCCGAAAAAACCCAGGACCTGTACAACATGTATGCGAAGTAGGCAAAATCATGAGCCAGATGCGGGCATAACCCAGACCTAACCCAGACCTAACCGGTGTTATCCTCTAAAATATTGATCGAAACCAGGTTTAATTGTCTGTTTCAGTGTGGTACCACATTACTACGTGATTCAAACCCGAAAAAACCCAGGATCTGGCCAACAAGTATGCGAAGAAGGCAAAATTATGAGCGAGATGCGGGCATAACCCAGACCTAACCCAGACCTATCCGGTGTTATCCCCTGAAATATTGATCGAATCCAGGTTTAATTGCCTGTTTCAGTTTGGTACCACATTACTATATGATTCAAACCCGAAAAAACACAAGATCTGGCCAACAAGTATATGAAAAAGGCAAAATCACGAGTGAGATGCGGCCATAACCCAGGCCTATCCTAGACCAAACCGGTGTTATCCTCTAAAATATTGGTCGAAACCAGGTTTAATTGACTGTATCAATGTGGTACCACATTATTACGTGATTCAAACCAGAGAAAACCAAGGATTTGGCCAACAAGTATGCGGAAAAGGCAAAATCATGAGCCAGATGCGGGCATAACCCAGACCTAACCGGTGTTATCCTCTAAAATATTGGTCGAAACCAGGTTTAATTGACTGTATCACTGTGGTACCACATTATTACGTGATTCAAACCAGAGAAAACCAAGGATATGGCCAACAAGTATGCGGAAAAGGCAAAATCATGAGCTAGATGCGGGCATAACCCAGACCTAACCCAGACCTAACCGGTGTTATCCTCTAAAATATTGATCGAAACCAGGTTTAATTGTCTGTTTCAGTGTGGTACCACAATACTACGTGATTCAAACCCGTAAAAATCCAGGATCTGGCCAACAAATTTTCGAAGCAGGTAAAATCATGAGCCAGATGCGGGCATAAGCCAGACCTTACCCAGACCTAACCGGTGTTATCCTCTAAAATATTGATCGAAAGCAGGTTTAATTGTCTGTTTCAGTGTGGTACCACATTACTACGTGATTCAAACCAGAGAAAACCCGGGATCTGGCCAACAAGTATGCGAAGAAGGCAAAAACATGAGCCAGATGCGGGCATAACCCGGACCTAACCCAGACCTACGCGGTTTTACCTCTAAAATATTGATCGAAAACAAGTTTAATTGTCTGTTTCGCTGTGGTACCACATTACTACGTGATTCAAACCAGAGAAAACCAAGGATCTGGCCTACAAGTATGCGGAAAAGGCAAAATCATGAGCCAGATGCGGGCATAACCCAGACCTAACCCAGACCTTACCGGTGTTACCGACTAAAATACTGACCGAATCCAGGTTTAATTGGCTGTCTCAGTGTGGTACCACATTACTACGTGATTCAAACCAGAGAATACCAAGGATCTGGCCTACAAGTATGCGGAAAAAGCAAAATCATGAGCCAGATGCGGGCATAACCCAGACCTAACCCAGACGTTACCGGTGTTACCGACTAAAATACTGACCGAATCCAGGTTTAATTGTCTGTTTCACTGTGGTAACACATTACTACGTGATTCAAACCAGAGAAAACCAAGGATCTGGCCTACAAGTATGCGAAGAAGTCAAAATGATGAGCCAGATGCGGGCATAACCCAGACCTAACGCAGACCTAACCGGTTTTACCGACTAAAATACTGACCGAATCCAGGTTTAATTGGCTGTTTCAGTGTGGTACCACATTATTACGTGATTCAAACCAGAGAAAATCAAGGATATGGCCTACAAGTATGCGGAAAAGGCAAAATCATGAGCCAGATGCGGGCATAACCCGGACCTAACCCAGACCTAACCGGTGTTATTCTCTAAAATATTGATCGAAACCATGTTCAATGGACTGTTTCCGTGTGGTGCCACATTACTACGTGATTCGAACCCGAAAAACCCAGGATCTGGCCAACAAGAATGCGGACAAGGCAAAACCATGAGCCAGATGCGGGCATAACCCAGACCTAACCCAGACATTACCGGTCTTACCGACTAAAATACTGACCGAATCCAGGTTTAATTGGCTGTTTCAGTGTGGTACCACATTACTACGTGATTCAAACCAGAGAAAACCAAGGATCTGGCCTACAAGTATGCCAAGAAGGCAAAATCATGAGCGAGATGCGGGCATAACCCAGACCTAACCCAGACCTAACCGGTGTTATCCTCTAAAATATTGATCGAAAACAAGGTTTAATTGGCTGTCTCAGTGTTATACCACATTACTACGTGATTCAAACCAGGGAAAACCAAGGATCTGGCCAACAAGTATGCGGAAAAGGCAAAATCATGAGCCACATGCGGGCATAACCCAGACCTGACCCAGACCTAATCGGTGTTATCCTCTAAAATACTGACTGAATCCAGGCTTAATTGACATCAACTGTTTGGTACCACGTTACCATGTGGTTCAAACCCGAAAAACACAGGATCTGGACAACAAGTATGCGAACAAGGCAAAATCATGAGCCAGATGCGGCCATAACCCAGACCTAACCCAGACCTAACCGGTGTTATCCTGTAAAATAATGATCGAAACCAGGTTAAATTGTCTGTTGCAGTGTGGTACCACAATACTACGTGATTCAAACCCGAAAAAATCCAGGATCTGGCCAACAAGTATGCGAACAAGGCAAAATCATGAGCCAGATGCGGGCATAACCCGGACCTAACCCAGACCTAACCGGTTTTATCCTCTAAAATATTGATCGAAAACAAGTTTAATTGTCTGTTTCAGTGTGGTACCACATTACTACCTGCTTCAAAGAAGATAAAACCAAGGTTCTTGTCAACAGGAATGCGGAAAAGGCAAAATCATGAGCCATATGTGGACATAACCCATACCTAACCCAGACCTAACCGGTTTTATCCTCTAGAATATTGATCGAAACCAGGTTTAATTGACTGTTTCAATGTGGTACCACATTACTACGTGATTCAAACCCGAAAAAACCCAGGATCTGGCCAACAAGTATGCGCAGAAGGCAAAATCATGAGGCAGATGCGGGCATAACCCAGACCTAACCCACACCTAACCGGCGTTATCATCTAAAATATTGATCGAAAACCAGGTTTAATGGACTGTTTCAGTGTGGTACCACATTACTACGTGATTCAGACCCGAAAAAACCCAGGATCTGTCCTACAAGTATGCGAAGAAGGTAAAATGATGAGCCACATGCGGGCATAACCCAGACCTAACCCAAACCTAATCGGTGTTATCCTCTACAATACTGACCGAATCCAGGCTTAATTGACTGTAACTGTTTGGTACCACGTTACTATGTGGTTCAAACCCGAAAAAACACAGGATCTGGCCTACAAGTATGCGGAAAAGGCAAACTCATGGGCCAGATGCGGGCATAACCCAGACCTAACCCAGACCTTACCGGTGTTACCGACTAAAATACTGACCGAATCCAGGTTTAATTGGCTTTCTCGGTGTGGTACCACATTACTACGTGATCCAAACCAGAGAAAACCAAGGATCTGGCCAACAAGTATGCGGAAAAGGCAAAATCATGAGCCACATGCGGGCATAACCCAGACCTGACCCAGACCTAATCGGTGTTATCCTCTAAAATACTGACCGAATCCAGGCTTAATTGACTGTAACTGTTTGGTACCACGTTACTATGTGGTTCAAACCCGTAAAAGCACAGGATCTGGACATCAAGTATGCGAACAAGGCAAAATCATGAGACAGTTGCGGGCATAACCCAGACCTAACCCAGACCTAACCGGTGTTATCCTCTAAAATATTGATCGAAACCAGGTTTAGTTGTTTGTTTCAGTGTGGTACCACAATACTACGTGATTCAAACCTGAAAAAATCCAGGATCCGGCCAACAAATTTGCGAAGAAGGTAAAATCATGAGCCAGATGCGGGCATAACCCAGACCTTACCCCGACCTAACCGGTGTTATCCTCTAAAATATTGATCGAAACCAGGTTTAATTGTCTGTTTCAGTGTGGTACCACATTACTACGTGATTCAAACCAGAGAAAACCCAGGATCTGGCCAACAAGTATGCGAAGATGGCAAAATCATGAGCCAGATGCTGGCATAACCCGGACCTAACCCAGAGCTAACCGGTTTTACCGACTAAAATACTGACCGAATCCAGGTTTAATTGGCTGTTTCAGTGTGGTACCACATTACTACGTGATTCAAACCCGAAAGAACCCATGATCTGGCCTACAAGTATGCGGAAAAGGCAAAATCATGAGCCACATGCGGGCATAACCCAGACCTAACCCAGACATAACCGGTGTTATCCTCTAAAATATTGATCGAAACCAGGATTAATTGTCTGTTTCAGTGTGGTACCACATTACTACGTGATTCAAACCAGAGAAAACCCAGGATCTGGCCAACAAGTATGCGAAGATGGCAAAATCATGAGCCAGATGCTGGCATAACCCGGACCTAACCCAGAGCTAACCGGTTTTACCGACTAAAATACTGACCGAATCCAGGTTTAATTGGCTGTTTCAGTGTGGTACCACATTACTACGTGATTCAAACCCGAAAGAACCCATGATCTGGCCTACAAGTATGCGGAAAAGGCAAAATCATGAGCCACATGCGGGCATAACCCAGACCTAACCCTGACCTAACCGGTGTTATCCTCTAAAATATTGATCGAAAACCAGGTTTAATGGACTGTTTCAGTGTGGTACCACATTACTACGTGAATCAAACCCGAAAAACCCCAGGATCTGTGCAACAAGTATGCGAAGAATGTAAAATCATGAGTTAGATGGGGTCATAACCCAGACCTAACGCAGGCTTAACCGTTGTTACCGACTAAAATACTGACCGAATCCAGGTTTAATTCACTGTTATTTCGTGGTACCACATTCCTATGTGATTCAAACCCGAAAAAACCAAGGATCTGGCCAACAAGTATGCGAAGAAGGCAAAATCATGAGGCAGATGCGGGCATAACCCAGACCTAACCCAGACCTAACGGGTGTCATCCTCTAAAATATTGATCGAAACCAGGTTTAATTGACTGCATCAGTGTGGTACCACATTACTACGTGATTCAAACCCGAAAAAACCCAGGATCTGGCCAACAAGTATGCGAAGAAGGCAAAATCATGAGCCAGATGCGGGCATAACCCGGACGTAACCCAGACCTAACCGGTTTTATCCTCTAAAATATTGATCGAAAACAAGTTTAATTGTCTGTTTCAGTGTGGTACCACATTACTACCTGATTCAAACAAGATAAAACCAAGGTGCTGGTCAGCAAGAATGCGGAAATGCAAAATCATGAGCCAGATGTGGACATAACCCATACCTAACCCAGACCTAAACGGTTTTATCCTCTAAAATATTGATCGAAACCAGGTTTAATAGACTGTTTCAATGTGGTACCACATTACTACGTGATTCAAACCAGAGAAAACCAAGGATCTGGCCAACAAGTATGCGCAGAAGGCAAAATCATGAGCCACATGCGGGCATAACCCAGACCTAACCCAGACCTTACGGGTGTTACCGACTAAAATACTGACCGAATCCAGGTTTAATTGGCTGTTTCCGTGTGGTACCACATTACTACGTGATCCAAACCAGAGAAAACCAAGGATCTGGCCAACAAGTATGCGGAAAAGGCAAAATCATGAGCCACATGCGGGCATAACCCAGACCTGACCCAGACCTAATCGGTGTTATCCGCTAAAATACTGACCCAATCCAGGCTTAATTGACTGTAACTGTTTGGTACCACGTTACTATGTGGTTCAAACCCGTAAAAACACAGGATCTGGACATCAAGTATGCGATCAAGGCAAAATCATGAGACAGATGCGGGCATAACCCAGACCTAACCCAGACCTAACCGGTGTTATCCTCTAAAATATTGATCGAAACCAGGTTTAGTTCTTTGCTTCAGTGTGGTACCACAATACTACGTGATCCAAACCTGAAAAAATCCAGGATCCGGCCAACAAATTTGTGAAGAAGGCAAAATCATGAGCCAGATGCGGGCATAACCCGGACCTAACCCAGAACTAATCGGTTTTATCCTCTAAAATATTGTTCGAAAATAAGTTTAATTGTCTGTTTCAGTGTGGTACCACATTACTACCTGATTCAAACAAGTTGAAACCAAGGTTCTGGTCAACAGGAATGCGGAAAAGGCAAAATCATGAGCCAGATGTGGACATAACCCATACCTAACCCAGACCTAACCGGTGTTATCCTCTAAAATATTGATCGTAACCAGGTTACATTGACTGTTTCAGTGTAGTACCACATTACTACATGATTCAAACCAGAGAAAACCAAGGATCTGGCCTACAAGTATGCGAAGATGGCAAAATTATGAGCGAGATGCGGGCATAACCCAGACCTAACCCAGACCTAACCGGTTTTACCGACTAAAATACTGACCGAATCCAGGTTTAATTGGCTGTTTCAGTGTGGTACCACATTACTACGTGATTCAAACCCGAAAAAACCCAGGATCTGGCATACAAGTATGCGAAGAATGCAAAATCATGAGCCAGATGCGGGCATAACCCAGACCTTACCCCGACCTAACCGGTGTCATCCTCTAAAATATTGATCGAAACCAGGTTTAATTGACTGCATCAGTGTGGTACCACATTACTACGTGATTCAAACCCGAAAAAACCCAGGATCTGGCCTACAAGTATGCGGAAAAGACAAACTCATGAGCCAGATGCGGGCATAACCCAGACCTAACCCAGACCTTACCGGTGTTACCGACTAAAATACTGACCGAATCCAGGTTTAATTGGCTGTCTCGGTGTGGTACCACATTACTACGTGATCCAAACCAGAGAAAACCAAGGATCTGGCCAACAAGTATGCGGAAAAGGCAAAATCATGAGCCACATGCGGGCATAACCCAGACCACACCCAGACCTAATCTGTGTTATCCTCTAAAATATTGATCGATACCAGGTTTAATTGTCTGTTTCAGTGTGGTACCACATTACTACGTGATTCAAACCCGAAAAAACCCAGGATCTGGCCTACAAGTATGCGAAGAATGCAAAATCATGAGCGGGATGCGGTCATAACCCAGACCTAACCCAGACCTAACCGGTGTTATCCTCTAAAATATTGATCGAAAACCAGGTTTAATGGACTGTTTTAGTGTGGTACCACATTACTACGTGAATCAAACCCGAAAAACCCCAGGATCTGTCCAACAAGTATGCGAAGAAGGTAAAATCATGAGTTAGATGAGGGCATAACCCAGACCTAACGCAGGCCTAACCGTTGTTACCGACTAAAATACTGACCGAATCCAGGTTTAATTCACTGTTATTTCGTGGTACCACATTCCTATGTGATTCAAACCCGAAAAAACCCAGGATCTGGCCAACAAGTATGCGAAGAAGGCAAAATCATGAGCCAGATGCGGGCATAACCCAGACCTAACCCAGACCTTACCGGTGTTACCGACTAAAATACTGACCGAATCCAGGTTTAATTGACTGTCACTGTGTGGCACCGCATTACTACGTGATTCAAACCCGAAAAAGCCCAGGACCTGTACAACATGTATGCGAAGTACGCAAAATCATGTGCCAGATGCGGGCATAACCCGGACCTAAACCAGACCTAACCGGTTTTATCCTTTAAAATATTGATCGAAAACAAGTTTAATTGTCTGTTTCAGTGTGGTACCACATTACTACCTGATTCAAACAAGATAAAACCAAGGTGCTGGTCAGCAAGAATGCGGAAATGCAAAATCATGAGCCAGATGTGGACATAACCCATACCTAACCCAGACATAAACGGTTTTATCCTCTAAAATATTGATCGAAACCAGGTTTAATAGACTGTTTCAATGTGGTACCACATTACTACGTGATTCAAACCAGAGAAAACCAAGGATCTCGCCAACAAGTATGCGCAGAAGGCAAAATCATGAGCCAGATGCGGGCATAACCCAGACCTAAACCAGACCTTACCGGTGTTACCGACTAAAATACTGACCGAATCCAGGTTTATTTGACTGTCACTGTGTGGCACCGCATTACTAGGTGATTCAAACCCGAAAAAGCCCAGGACCTGTACAACATGTATGCGAAGTACGCAAAATCATGAGCCAGATGCGGGCATAACCCGGACCTAAACCAGACCTAACCGGTTTTATCCTCTAAAATATTGATCGAAAACAAGTTTAATTGTCTGTTTCAGTGTGGTACCACATTACTATCTGCTTCAAACAAGATAAAACCAAGGTTCTGGTCAACAGGAATGCGGAAAAGGCAAAATCATGAGCCATATGTGGACACAACCCATACCTAACCCAGACCTAACCGGTTTTATCCTCTAGAATATTGATCGAAACCAGGTTTAATTGACTGTTTCAATGTGGTACCACATTACTACGTGATTCAAACCAGAGAAAACCAAGGATCTGGCCAACAAGTATGCGGTAAAGGCAAAATCATGAGCCACATGCGGGCATAACCCAGACCTGACCCAGACCTAATCGGTGTTATCCTCTAAAATACTGACCGAATCCAGGCTGAATTGACTGTAACTGTTTGGTACCACGTTACTATGTGGTTCAAACCCGAAAAAACACAGGATCTGGCCAACAAATTTGCGAAGAAGGTAAAATCATGAGCCAGATGCGGGCATAACCCAGACCTAACCCAGAGCTACCCGGTTTTATCCTCTAAAATATTGATCGAAAACAAGTTTAATTGTCTGTTTCAGTGTGGTACCACATTACTACCTGATTCAAACAAGATAAAACCAAGGTTCTGGTCAACAGGAATGCGGAAAAGGCAAAATCATGAGCCACATGCGGGCATAACCCAGACCTAACCCAGACATACCCGGTGTTATCCTCTAAAATATTGATCGATACCAGGTTTAATTGTCTGTTTCAGTGTGGTACCACATTACTACGTGATTCAAACCCGAAAAAACCCAGGATCTGGCCTACAAGTATGCGAAGAATGCAAAATCATGAGCCAGATGCGGTCATAACCCAGACCTAACCCAGACCTAACCGGTGTTATCCTCTAAAATATTGATCGAAAACCAGGTTTAATGGACTGTTTCAGTGTGGTCCCACATTACTACGTGAATCAAAGCCGAAAAACCCCAGGATCTGTCCAACAAGTGTGCGAAGAAGGTAAAATCATGAGTTAGATGAGGGCATAACCCAGACCTAACGCAGGCCTAACCGTTGTTACCGACTAAAATACTGACCGAATCCAGCTTTAATTCACTGTTATTTCGTGGTACCACATTCCTATGTGATTCAAACCCGAAAAAACCAAGGATCTGGCCAACAAGTATGCGAAGAAGGCAAAATCATGAGGCAGATGCGGGCATAACCCGGACCTAACCCAGACCTAACCGGTGTTATCCTCTAAAATATTGATCGAAAACAAGTTTAATTGTCTGTTTCAGTGTGGTACCACATTACTACCTGATTCAAACAAGATAAAACCAAGGATCTGGCCAAAAAGTATGCCAAGAAGGCAAAATCATGAGCCAGATGCGGGCATAACCCAGACCTAACCCAGACGTGACCGTTGTTATACTCTAAAATATTGATCGAAACCAGGTTTAGTTGACTGTTTCGCTGTGGTACCACATTACTACGTGATTCAAACCAGAGAAAACCAAGGATCTGGCCTACAAGTATGCGGAAAAGGCAAAATCATGAGCCAGATGCGGGCATAACCCAGACCTGACCCAGACCTAATCGGTGTTATCCTCTAAAATACTGACCGAATCCAGGTTTAATTGGCTGTCTCAGTGTGGTACCACATTACTACGTGATTCAAACCAGAGAAGACCAAGGATCTGGCCAACAGGTATGCGGAAAAGGCAAAATCATGAGCAACATGCGGGCATAACCCAGACCTGACCCAGACCTAACCGGTGTTATCCTCTAAAATACTGACCGAATCCTGGCTTAATTGACTGTAACTGTCTGGTACCACGTTGCTACGTGATTCAAACCCGAAAAAACACAGGATCTGGCCAACAAGTATGCGAAGAAGGCAAAATCGTGGGCCAGATGTGGACATAACCCATTTCTAACCCAGACCTAACCGGTTTTATCCTCTAAAATATTGATTGAAACCAGGTTTAATTGACTGTTTCAATGTGGTACCACATTACTACGTGATTCAAACCAGAGAAAACCAAGGATCTGGCCAACAGGTATGCGGAAAAGGCAAAATCATGAGCCACATGCGGGCATAACCCAGACCTAACCCAGACCTAACCGGTGTTATCCTCTAAAATATTGATCGAAACCAGGTTTAATTGTCTGTTTCAGTGTGGTACCACAATACTACGTGATTCAAACCCGAAAAAATCCAGGATCTGGCCAACAAATTTGCGAAGAGGGCAAAATCATGAGCCAGATACGGGCATAACCCAGACCTAACCCAGACCTTACCGGTGTTATCCTCTAAAATACTGATCGAAACCAGGTTCAATAGTCTGTTTCAGTGTGGTACCACATTACTACGTGATTCAAACCAGAGAAAACCAAGGATCTGGCCAACAAGTATGCGAAGAAGGCAAAATTATGAGCGAGATGCGGGCATAACCCAGACCTAACCCAGACATAACCGGTGTTATCCTCTAAAATATTGACCGAATCCAGGTTTAATTGTCTGTTTCAGTGTGGTACCACATTACTACCTGATTCAAACAAGATAAAACCAAGGATCTGGCCAACAAGTATGCGAAGAAGGCAAAATCATGAGGCAGATGCGGGCATAACCCAGACCTAACCCAGACCTAACCGGTGTTATCCTCTAAAATATTGATCGAAAACAAGTTTAATTGTCTGTTTCAGTGTGGTACCACATTACTACCTGATTCAAACAAGATAAAACCAAGGTTCTGGTCAACAGGAATGCGGAAAAGGCAAAATCATGAGCCAGATGTGGACATAACCCATACCTAACCCAGACCTAAACGGTTTTATCCTCTAAAATATTGATCGAAACCAGGTTTAATAGACTGTTTCAATGTGGTACCACATTACTACGTGATTCAAACCAGAGAAAACCAAGGATCTGGCCTACAAGTATGCGAAGAAGGCAAAATTATGAGCGAGATGCGGGCATAACCCAGACCTAACCCAGACCTAACCGGATTTACCGACTAAAATACTGACCGAATCCAGGTTTAATTGGCTGTTTCAGTGTGGTACCACATTACTACGTGATTCAAACCCGAAAAAACCCATGATCTGGCCTACAAGTATGCGGAAAAGGCAAAATCATGAGCCACATGCGGGCATAACCCAGACCTAACCCAGACATAACCGGTGTTATCCTCTAAAATATTGACCGAATCCAGGTTTAATTGGCTGTTTCAGTGTGGTACCACATTACTACGTGATTCAAATCCGAAAAAACCCAGGATCTGGCCTACAAGTATGCGAAGAATGCAAAATCATGAGCCAGATGCGGTCATAACCCAGGCCTAACCCAGACCTAACCTGTGTTATCCTCTAAAATATTGATCGAAACCAGGTTTAATTGACTGCTTCAGTGTGGTACCACATTACTACGTGATTCAAACCCGAAAAAACCCATGATCTGGCCTACAAGTATGCGGAAATGCAAAATCATGAGCCAGATGTGGACATAACCCATACCTAACCCAGACCTAAACGGTTTTATCCTCTAAAATATTGATCGAAACCAGGTTTAATTGGCTGTCTCAGTGTGGTACCACATTACTACGTGATTCAAACCAGAGAAAACCAAGGATCTGGCCTACAAGTATGCGAAGAAGGCAAAATTATGAGCGAGATGCGGGCATAACCCAGACCTAACCCGGACCTAACCGGATTTACCGACTAAAATACTGACCGAATCCAGGTTTAATTGGCTGTTTCAGTGTGGTACCACATTACTACGTGATTCAAACCCGAAAAAACCCATGATCTGGCCTACAAGTATGCGGAAAAGGCAAAATCATGAGCCACATGCGGGCATAACCCAGACCTAACCCAGACATAACCGGTGTTATCCTCTAAAATATTGATCGAAACCAGGTTTAATTGTCTGTTTCAGTGTGGTACCACAATACTACGTGATTCAAACCCGAAAAAATCCAGGATCTGGCCAACAAATTTGCGAAGAGGGCAAAATCATGAGCCAGATACGGGCATAACCCAGACCTAACCCAGACTTAACCGGTGTTATCCTCTAAAATACTGATCGAAACCAGGTTCAATAGTCTGTTTCAGTGTGGTACCACATTACTACGTGATTCAAACCAGAGAAAACCAAGGATCTGGCCAACAAGTATGCGAAGAAGGCAAAATTATGAGCGAGATGCGGGCATAACCCAGACCTAACCCAGACATAACCGGTGTTATCCTCTAAAATATTGACCGAATCCAGGTTTAATTGTCTGTTTCAGTGTGGTACCACATTACTACCTGATTCAAACAAGATAAAACCAAGGATCTGGCCAACAAGTATGCGAAGAAGGCAAAATCATGAGGCAGATGCGGGCATAACCCAGACCTAACCCAGACCTAACCGGTGTTATCCTCTAAAATATTGATCGAAAACAAGTTTAATTGTCTGTTTCAGTGTGGTACCACATTACTACCTGATTCAAACAAGATAAAACCAAGGTTCTGGTCAACAGGAATGCGGAAAAGGCAAAATCATGAGCCAGATGTGGACATAACCCATACCTAACCCAGACCTAAACGGTTTTATCCTCTAAAATATTGATCGAAACCAGGTTTAATAGACTGTTTCAATGTGGTACCACATTACTACGTGATTCAAACCAGAGAAAACCAAGGATCTGGCCTACAAGTATGCGAAGAAGGCAAAATTATAAGCGAGATGCGGGCATAACCCAGACCTAACCCAGACCTAACCGGATTTACCGACTAAAATACTGACCGAATCCAGGTTTAATTGGCTGTTTCAGTGTGGTACCACATTACTACGTGATTCAAACCCGAAAAAACCCATGATCTGGCCTACAAGTATGCGGAAAAGGCAAAATCATGAGCCACATGCGGGCATAACCCAGACCTAACCCAGACATAACCGGTGTTATCCTCTAAAATATTGATCGAAACCAGGTTTAATTGACTGCTTCAGTGTGGTACCACATTACTACGTGATTCAAACCCGAAAAAACCCATGATCTGGCCTACAAGTATGCGGAAATGCAAAATCATGAGCCAGATGTGGACATAACCCATACCTAACCCAGACCTAAACGGTTTTATCCTCTAAAATATTGATCGAAACCAGGTTTAATTGGCTGTCTCAGTGTGGTACCACATTACTACGTGATTCAAACCAGAGAAGACCAAGGATCTGGCCAACAGGTATGCGGAAAAGGCAAAATCATGAGCCACATGCGGGCATAACCCAGACCTGACCCAGACCTAACCGGTGTTATCCTCTAAAATACTGACCGAATCCTGGCTTAATTGACTGTAACTGTTTGGTACCACGTTGCTACGTGATTCAAACCCGAAAAAACACAGCATCTGGCCAACAAGTATGCGAAGAAGGCAAAATCGTGGGCCAGATGTGGACATAACCCATTTGTAACCCAGACCTAACCGGTTTTATCCTCTAAAATATTGATTGAAACCAGGATTTATTGACTGTTTCAATGTGGTACCACATTACTACGTGATTCAAACCAGAGAAAACCAAGGATCTGGCCAACAGGTATGCGGAAAAGGCAAAATCATGAGCCACATGCGGGCATAACCCAGACCTAACCCAGACCTAACCGGTGTTATCCTCTAAAATATTGATCGAAACCAGGTTTAATTGGCTGTTTCAGTGTGGTACCACAATACTACATGATTCAAACCCGAAAAAATCCAGGATCTGGCCAACAAATTTGCGAAGAGGGCAAAATCATGAGCCAGATGCGGGCATAACCCGGACCTAACCCAGACCTAACCGGTTGTATCCTCTATAATATTGATCGAAAACAAGTTTAATTGTCTGTTTCAGTGTGGTACCACATTACTACGTGATTCAAACCCGAAAAAACCCAGGATCTGGCCAACAAGTATGCGAAGAAGGCAAAATTATGAGCGAGATGCGGGCATAACCCAGACCTAACCCAGACCTAACCGGTTTTACCGACTAAAATATTGACCGAATCCAGGTTTAATTGGCTGTTTCAGTGTGGTACCACATTACTACGTGATTCAAACCCGAAAAAACCCAGGATCTGGCCTACAAGTATGCGAAGAATTTTTTTTTTTTTTTTTTTTTTTTGTCGTGGGGAAAATCTTCGAAAGACTCCCTCCCACCTCCTTGGGGAGAGGTGGGAGGGGTGTGTGGGATTCCCCGCGCCCGTACAACGACAGGCGCGGGACCTACCCACTAAAAAACCCCACGGTGACCCTTCGGCACGCTTTGGGAGGATACCGGGAATCGCTCGAAGCATTCTTCCGGTATCCTCCCCGTGCCCGCGCTTTCGCGCCCATCCCCCGGGGGGACAATCGGTCCCCCCAGTAGACACACTGCCTCATAGCGGCGGGACGGGGCCACTCCATCCCGCCGCTATCCGTCCCGGGGCCGCGTTTAGTGGCGGCTGCGAGCCCCAACTCGCAACCGCCCGCGACCCCGTTTCCACCCCTCGGCGGCCGGGCGTTCATGGCCGCACCAGACCGCCGAGGGTGCCTCCCCTTGCGTCGGACCGGTAGGGGGAGGCACTCCTACCCCCAACCGGTCCGACCCGGCGCCGCCTGGCGGGAGGAGGGTCCCCTCAGGACCCCCCTCCCAGCCTAGGTCATCCGCCACGCCGAGGCGGCCGCCCGCGACGCCTCGCGACCGGGCGACGACCTCGGGCCACCGCACGAGCGCGAGCTTCAGCCCGCCGCTGAAGCTCGCGCTCCCTCCCCGCGGCCTCCTTCTGCAACATTACGTTCTCGCAGAAGGAGGCCACGGCCCTCCACTTCTCCTCGCTGCCGAGCATGGCGCGCACCACGCCCGGTAGCGAGACATCCCGCCCGACGACGCCGACCAGGACACGGCGCTCCCCCTCCCACGCGGGGCATACCTCCAGGGTATGATCCGCCGTGTCCTGCTCAGCGTCGCAGTGGCAGCAACGCGCCGTCGGCTCCTTCCCTATCCGGCACAGGTATCTTCCGAAGCTGCCATGCCCGGAAAATACCTGTGCCATCCGGTAGGTGAGGCTGCCATGGCCTCTGTCCAGCCACTCCTTCAGGAGTGGCCGAACCGCCCCGACAGTCCGGTGCCCCGCGGTTGGCAGAGCCAGCCGCTCCTGCCACGCGAGCAACACGGACTGCCGGGCCTGGCGCTTCAAATCGCCCCAAGCAGGTTCCTGCCCGCCCGGGACCGCCCCCACCCCCGCGCGACGGTCGACGCGGTGCCGGTACATCACCGCGTGCGACCGCGCGAGCAGGTCCATGGGCGGCATCCCCGCTAGAACCGTCGCCGCCTCATGTGACATGGTCCGATACCCGCGGACGACCCTGAGCGCCATGCGCCTCTGCACCCGACGCAGCATAGTCATGCCGCGCCGGGAGGCAGCCAGGTCGTCCGCCCAGACGGGGGCCCCGTATAGGGCCACCGACTGGACCATTGCCACATAGAGGCGACGAACTCGGCCCGCCGGGCCCCCCAGGTTGGGCAGGATCCGGCCCAGAGCCGCAACCATCCTTTCCAACCGGGGGACCAGGCAGCGGAAATGCTCCTCGAAACGCCAGTGGCTATCGAGGATCAGCCCTAGATACCTGATCTGGGGCTTCACCTCGATGTCAGCCCCACCCACCCGGATCAGAGGGGGTGGCGGATCCTGCCGAGGTGAATGAAACGCAATCACCTCGGTCTTATGGACCGCCACCGTCATCCCCATCCCCCTGATCCGGTCGACGACGCGTTGCGACCCCTCCTCCGCGCGACGCATGGCCCTCCCCCAGTGCGCCCCGACGGCCAGCACCAGTGTGTCATCCGCATAACACACCGTGCTGACGCCGTCGGGGAGGCCGGCCCGCAACACCGAGTCGTACGCGATGTTCCACAGGAGTGGCCCGAGGACCGACCCCTGCGGAACACCGCAGTACACCTCCCTCCGCATATCACCATCCCGGCCCGGATACTCGATCCACCTGCCGCGGAGATAATCCCCGACGACCGCCCTGAGACAAGGGGGGACCCGATGATATTCGAGTCCCCTCCTTATCTCTTCCCAGGGGAGGGTGTTAAAGGCATTGGCAATATCCAAGGATATTGCCAATGCCACCCCTCCCCGGGAGACGGCCGCCCCCGAGAGGGCCCTCACACGACCTATCGCGTCGATAGTCGATCGGCCCCCCCGGAAACCGAACTGGCAGTCGGCCAGACCGGGATCACCCCGCGACAGGTGCTCGACGAGGCGGGCAGCAATCACACGCTCGAAGAGCTTGCCCACCTCGTCGAGGAGACAAATGGGCCGGTATGCGGAGGGAGACTCCGCGGGCCGACCCTCCTTCCGGAGGAGGACCATCCTCGCCACCTTCCAACTGGGGGGGAATCGCCCGTCCCTCAGGCAGCGGTCGAACAACCGCCTGAGGTCGGCCCCAAGGACGCCCTGGGTCAAGACCCAAACCCGGCCGGGCACACCATCCGGACCCGGGGCCGTGTTACGAACCCCGAGCCGTCTGATGGCCGCTGCCAGCTCCTCCTGCGTGACCCCCAGTTCGGCCGTCCACTCCACTGGGACAGCCGCCGCCGCCGGAGGACGCGGTCCCCTCTCCCCAATTGGGAAGAGTGTATTGACCACGTCCTCCAGCAGCCGGGGGTCAAGACCCTCGGTGACGGGGGGCGCCCACGGGCGGAGCTTATTCAGCACCACCTTATATGGGCGCCCCCATGGATCGTCATCAAGGGTCTGGAGGAGCTCCTTCCATGCCCGGGTCTTGGCCCGTTTGATGGCGACCTGCAGAGCAACCCGCGCCACGCGGTATGCTCCATACAGGTCATCAGCTGCCCTCGCTCGCGCCACGCCGTCGCCTGTACGTTGACGACGGCGCGCGCGGGTGTACTGGCGTCGGGCGCGGACAGTCGCGACTCGCAACTCCGCGATCGCGTCCGACCACCAGTACACCGCCCGGCGAGGAGAAGCCCGCCCGACACGAGGCATCGCCGCGTCGCAAATACCCGCGACCAATGCTCCGAGCCGGGCGACCTCCTCCTCTATGCTCGGCAACTCGGCCGCTCCCTGCGGCCAAGTTGCAGCGAGGGCAGCTGCCATCAGGGCGTCCTTGTCGAGGCGCCGAAGCGCCCAGCGGCGTGGTGGGGTGCCACGCAGGCGGCCGTGTCGGGATGCACTCGCGGCGGCAGAGACCTCCATCCGGATGTACCAGTGATCGGAGAGTGTCTCTGCCCCCGCGACCACGTGCCAACCCGACACCATGCGCACGGCGTTGGGGGTCGCGAATCCAACATCCACGATGGACCCCCCATATCGCCGCACGCATGTGTGCTCCGACCCCCGGTTCAATACCCGGAGGTCGAGCCCCGCCGCCCAATCGCCCAGGATCCCGCCGCGAACGGAGGTCCTGGGGGATCCCCAAGCCACCGACTTGGCATTAAAATCCCCCAGGACCAGCACCGGCCGGGCCGCGCAGCGCTGCACGCATGCCGCGACCTCGGCCAAGTACAGCTCGAACGCAGCGTGACCGCTACGGGGCGAAATGTAGCACCCCACCACAGCGACTCCCCCCCAGTCCACGGCGACGAATCCCCGACCGCGCTCCAACAAGGAGAACGGTGGGGACCCGTCGCCCCCTCCCCATACCGTCGCCACCAAGCCGTCCGCGTCGCCCACCCAATGAGGGTGATCAGGGACGCGGTACGGCTCGGCGGCGACCGCCAGGCCAACCCCCCACTCCGCGAGGACTTGGGACATCAAGTCCTGTGCCGCGCGGCAGTGGTTGAGGTTGGCCTGGAGGAGGAGGCGGGGCGGCATTAATTAATGGCCGCGCCAGCCTCCTCCCGGCCGTCCGTCCCCGTAGCACCGTCCACCTCCATCGAGGACGATGCCACCGCCCTCGGCACCGGAGCCGGTGCAGCCCGCCTCTTCCTCTCCTTCCGGGAGGGGGGGGAGCACTTCTTGCTCCCCACCCTGTGATCGGCTGGCCTCCCCATGTCCGCACACAACGGGCAGTGGGGGGCCGCCGAGCACTGGCTCGCACGGTGCTCTTTGGCACCGCAGCGGTAACACTGACCGCTGCGGTCCACCGGCGAGGTGCACCACTGCCTCACGTGCCCCAATTCGAGGCAGCGGTGACACTGGAGCGGGCGCGGCGCGAGGATTTCCACTCGCGCCGAAACCCACCCCACCAACACCCTCCCGGATTCCGCCACCTTACGGGCGGCGGAGAGGGGGCACCGGGCCCACACCGACCCGAGGCCGGAGGGCGACCTGCGGATCTCTCCGACCCGCAGATCCTCCACAGGACAGTCCCCCGCCCTCGCAAGGGCACGGGACACATCCTGTGCGCTGACCGAGTCGTCCAGCCCACAAACGCGCATCTCCGTGCGCTTCGTGGGCCGGGCGACCCGGACACCTCGCTCGCCCAGCTGCTCCCGGAGCCTCTGGGCGAGACGATCCGCCTTCGCGCCGCCTTCTGCACCGGGGATCTCCAGCAAGAGACCCCCGGTCACGGCCCTCTTCGCCCTCACGGAGGCGATGCCCAGCTCTTCCAGGGAGATATTCTCCCTGGCGAGCCGCATCGCCTCCGCGAGGGTCAGGTCGCCCCCCTGCGCAACGGTCAGCGTCACCGCTGCCGTTTTTGGGGGACGACCTGGTCGTGCCTTCCCGACCTTCGCGGCCTTTACCTTGGCCGCCGGCGGCGGTGGCGGAGGCTGCGGTTGCGAGGCCTTCCTCGCCGCCCGCTTCGCCTTCCGCCCCACCACCTCACTCCACGCCACCCCCCCTTGGGAGGGTGCCGTGGAGGACGCGACCACCGCGACCACGGGTACACCACCCCCCTTGGGGGTCGCGACCCGGGGCCCTGGTGCCGCAACGCTGGGCGGAGCCTTCACTCCGCCCTTCATTGCCTTCCCCGACTGTACTGGAACAGGTCGGGGAGGCACCGCCTTCCTGCTGACCGCTCTTCCGGCGAGGAGCTCCTCCCGGAAGGCGGCCAGCTTGCCATCAATCATGTCCCCAATCCTCCTCAGAAGATCGTCTTCTGAGGAGGACGGGGACTTCTTCACGGGCGGAGTGCGGGTGGAGGGGCCCGCGGTGCCCCGCACCACTGCCGCCGCACTCCGCTTATTTACCTCCGCCGAGGGACGCGGCGGTGGAGGAGGAGGGAGGATGGGAGGAAGGGCCGCGCTGTTCCACAGCGCCTCTGCCCTCCTCCTCCCCTGTCGCTCCTCCTCCAACAGGAGCTGCAGACGGGCGTTCCGCCCTCTGAGCTCCCGCGCCGCCTCCCTCATTTCCTCCGCCGCGGCCTTCAGGGCCTCCGCGCCACCGCTTTTCTGCCCCTTAAAGGCGCAGGCAGCGGCGACTTTCTCCACCCGCCTCAGGGACGAGGAGATCCTCTCCGATATCTCCTCGGTCACCTCGTCCCTGAGGCAACTCAGCCTCACCGACGGGCTCATCGCCCCGCCCACCTCGACGACGGCCTGCCCCGTCCTCTTCCTCTTAGAGCCTATGTGGCTCGTGCTGGAGGAGAAGGACGAGACCGACGCCGTCTCGTCGTCCTCCTCCACCCTCCACGAAGCCGGACCTGGCGCTGAGTGGGGCGCGAGCGCCGCCACCCTAACCCCAACCCCGTCTCCGTCCTCCCCAACCGACAAAACCCGCCCCATCCCCATTTTATTTTCTGAGTCCATAAAAAATCCCACGAGATGGTCGGAAATAAAGGTCCACCCGGGCAGAGCCGCCTTACCCGGGTAAGCCTAATACTCCGGGGGTTCGGCAGGTTCCCCGGAGGTGGTCGCTTGGGATTGGGCCTCCTCCCCCAACCATGCATCCCATCGCCGCGCACCATAGCTTAGGATTGGAGGGCGATTTTATAGAGTCGCCATACTCGTGGCCCAGGCGGTTAAGCCAAGACCCCCGTTCCTCCTGCCGTCACGTACCATTCACAAAACCAATAGGGAATTGTGAATGGGTCGTTGTGACGACCAACAGGAGGCTTACGGTGTGTGTATGACTCGGGTACCCCGGGTTCGTTAAGCCCGTACTGCAGCTGAAAGGCTGGCAGCCCCTGAGGGGAGTATGCGAAGAATGCAAAATCATGAGCCAGATGCGGTCATAACCCAGACCTAACCCAGATCTAACCGTTGTTACCGACTAAAATACTGTCCGAATCCAGGTTTAATTCACTGTTATTTCGTGGTACCACATTCCTATGTGATTCAAACCCGAAAAAACCAAGGATCTGGCCAACAAGTATGCGAAGAAGGCAAAATCATGAGGCAGATGCGGGCATAACCCAGACCTAACCCAGACCTAACCGGTGTTATCCTCTAAAATATTGATCGAAAACAAGTTTAATTGTCTGTTTCAGTGTGGTACCACATTACTACCTGATTCAAACAAGATAAAACCAAGGATCTGGCCAAAAAGTATGCCAAGAAGGCAAAATCATGAGCCAGATGCGGGCATAACCCAGACCTAACCCAGACGTGACCGTTGTTATACTCTAAAATATTGATCGAAACCAGGTTTAGTTGACTGTTTCGCTGTGGTACCACATTACTACGTGATTCAAACCAGAGAAAACCAAGGATTTGGCCTGCAAGTATGCGGAAAAGGCAAAATCATGAGCCAGATGCGGGCATAACCCAGACTTAACCCAGACCTTACCGGTATTACCGACTACAATACTGACCGAATCCAGGTTTAATTGGCTGTCTCAGTGTGGTACCACATTACTACGTGATTCAAACCAGAGAAGACCAAGGATCTGGCCCACAGGTATGCGGAAAAGGCAAAATCATGAGCCAGATGCGGGCATAACCCAGACTTAACCCAGACCTTACCGGTATTACCGACTACAATACTGATCGAATCCAGGTTTAATTGGCTGACTCAGTGTGGTACCACATTACTACTTGATTCAAACCCGAAAAAACCCAGGATCTGGCCAACAAGTATGCGAAGAAGGCAAAATTATGAGCGAGATGCGGGCATAACCCAGACCTAACCCAGACCTAACCGGTTTTACCGACTAAAATATTGACCGAATCCAGGTTTAATTGGCTGTTTCAGTGTGGTACCACATTACTACGTGATTCAAACCCGAAAAAACCCAGGATCTGGCCTACAAGTATGCGAAGAATGCAAAATCATGAGCCAGATGCGGTCATAACCCAGACCTAACCCAGACCTAATCGGTGTTATCCTCTAAAATACTGACCGAATCCAGGCTTAATTGACTGTTTGGTACCACGTTACTATGTGGTTCAAACACGAAAAAACACAGGATCTGGCCTACAAGTATGCGGAAAAGGCAAACTCATGAGCCAGATGCGGGCATAACCCAGACCTAACCCAGACCTTACCGGTGTTACCGACTAAAATATTGATCGAAACCAGGTTTAGTTGTTTGTTTCAGTGTGGTACCACAATACTACGTGATTCAAACCCGAAAAAATCCGGGATCTGGCCAACAAATTTGCGAAGAAGGTAAAATCATGAGCCAGATGCGGGCATAACCCAGACCTTACCCCGACCTAACCGGTGTTATCCTCTAAAATATTGGTCGAAACCAGGTTTAATTGTCTGTTTCAGTGTGGTACCACATTACTACGTGATTCAAACCAGAGAAAATCCAGGATCTGGCCAACAAGTATGCGAAGAAGGCAAAATCATGAGCCAGATGCTGGCATAACCCGGACCTAACCCAGAGCTAACCGGTTTTATCCTCTAAAATATTGATCGAAAACAAGTTTAATTGTCTGTTTCAGTGTGGTACCACATTACTACCTGATTCAAACAAGATAAAACCAAGGTTCTGGTCAACAGGAAGGCGGAAAAGGCAAAATCATGAGCCACATGCGGGCATAACCCAGACCTAACCCAGACCTAACCGGTGTTATCCTTTAAAATATTGATCGAAAACAAGTTTAATTGTCTGTTTCAGTGTGGTACCACATTACTACCTGATTCAAACAAGATAAAACCAAGGTTCTGGTCAACAGGAATGCGGAATAGGCAAAATCATGAGCCAGATGCGGGCATAACCCAGACCTAACCCAGACCTTACCGGTGTTACCGACTAAAATACTGACCGAATCCAGGTTTAATTGGCTGTCTCAGTGTGGTACCACATTACTACGTGATTCAAACCAGAGAAAACCAAGGATCTGGCCAACAAGTATGCGAAGAGGGCAAAATCATGAGCCAGATGCGGGCATAACCCGGACCTAACCCAGACCTAACCGGTTTTATCCTCTAAGATATTGATCAAAAACAAGTTTAATTGTCTGTTTCAGTGTGGTACCACATTACTACCTGATTCAAACAAGATAAAACCAAGGTTCTGGTCAACAGGAATGCGGAAAAGGCAAAATCATGAGCCAAATGCGGGCATAACCCAGACCTAACCCAGACCTTACCGGTGTTACCGACTAAAATACTGACCGAATCCAGGTTTAATTGGCTGTCTCAGTGTGGTACCACATTACTACGTGATTCAAACCAGAGAAAATCAAGGATCTGGCCAACAAGTATGCGAAGAGGACAAAATCATGAGCCAGATGCGGGCATAACCCGGACCTAACCCAGACCTAATCGGTTTCATCCTCTAAAATATTGATCGAAAACAAGTTTAATTGTCTGTTTCAGTGTGGTACCACATTACTACCTGATTCAAACAAGATAAAACCAAGGTTCTGGTCAACAGGAATGCGGAAAAGGCAAAATCATGAGCGTGATGTGGACATAACCCATACCTAACCCAGACCTAACCAGTGTTATCCTCTAAAATATTGATCGAAACCAGGTTTCATTGACTGTTTCAGTGTAGTACCACAGTACTACGTGATTCAAACCAGAGAAAACCAAGGATCTGGCCTACCAGTATGCGAAGAAGGCAAAATTATGAGCGAGATGCGGGCATAACCCAGACCTAACCCAGACCTAACCGGTTTTAACGACTAAAATACTGACCGAATCCAGGTTTAATTGGCTGTTTCAGTGTGGTACCACATTACTACGTGATTCAAACCCGAAAAAACCCAGGATCTGTGCAACAAGTATGCGAAGAAGGTAAAATCATGAGATAGATGAGGGCATAACCCAGACCTAACGCAGGCCTAACCGTTGTTACCGACTAAAATACTGACCGAATCCAGGTTTAATTGACTGTTTCAGTGTGGTACCCCATTACTCCGTGATTCAAACCAGTGAAAACCAAGGATCTGGCCAACAAGTATGCGAAGAATGTAAAATCATCAGCCAGATGCGGGCATAAACCAGACCTAACCCAGACCTAACCTGTGTTACCGACTAAAATACTGACCGAATCCAGGTTTAATTGACTGTTTCAGTGTGGTACCACATTACTATATGATTCAAACCCGAAAAAACTCAAGATCTGGCCTACAAGTACATGAAAAAGGCAAAATCATGAGCGAGATGTGGGCATAACACAGGCCTGAACTAGACCTAACCGGTGTTATCCTCTAAAATATTGATCGAAACCAGGTTTAATTGACTGTTTCACATTATTACGTGATTCAAACCAGAGAAAACCAAGGATTTGGCCAACAAGTATGCGGAAAAGGCAAAATCATGAGCCAGATGCGGGCGTAACCCAGACCTAACCCAGACCTAACCGGTGTTACCGACTAAAATACCGACCGAATCCAGATTTAATTGACTGTTTCAGTGTGGTACCACATTACTATATGATTCAAACCCGAAAAAACTAAAGATCTGGCCTACAAGTACATGAAAAAGGCGAAATCATGAGCGAGGTGTGGGCATAACACAGGCCTAAACTAGACCTAATCGGTGTTATCCTCTAAAATATTGATCGAAACCAGGTTTAATTGACTGTTTCACTGTGGTACCACATTACTACGTGATTCGAACCCGAAAAAACACAAGATCTGACCAACAAGTATATGAAAAAGGCAAAATCATGAGCGAGATGCGGCCGTAACCCAGGCCTATCCTAGACCTAACCGGTGTTATCCTCTAAAATATTGATCGAAACCAGGTTTAATTGACTGTTTCACATTATTACGTGATTCAAACCAGAGAAAACCAAGGATCTGGCCAACAAGTATGCGGTAAAGGCAAAATCATGAGCCACATGCGGGCATAACCCAGACCTGACCCAGACCTAATCGGTGTTATCCTCTAAAATATTGATCGAAAACAAGTTTAATTGTCTGTTTCAGTGTGGTACCACATTACTACCTGATTCAAACAAGATAAAACCAAGGTTCTGGTCAACAGGAATGCGGAAAAGGCAAAATCATGAGCCACATGCGGGCATAACCCAGACCTAACCCAGACATACCCGGTGTTATCCTCTAAAATATTGATCGATACCAGGTTTAATTGTCTGTTTCAGTGTGGTACCACATTACTACCTGATTCAAACAAGATAAAACCAAGGTTCTGGTCAACAGGAATGCGGAAGAGGCAAAATCATGAGCCACATGCGGGCATAACCCAGACCTAACCCAGACATACCCGGTGTTATCCTCTAAAATATTGATCGATACCAGGTTTAATTGTCTGTTTCAGTGTGGTACCACATTACTACGTGATTCAAACCCGAAAAAACCCAGGATCTGGCCTACAAGTATGCGAAGAATGCAAAATCATGAGCCAGATGCGGTCATAACCCAGACCTAACCCAGACCTAACCGGTTTTACCGACTAAAATACTGACCGAATCCAGCTTTAATTCACTTTTATTTCGTGGTACCACATTCCTATGTGATTCAAACCCGAAAAAACCAAGGATCTGGCCAACAAGTATGCGAAGAAGGCAAAATCATGAGGCAGATGCGGGCATAACCCGGACCTAACCCAGACCTAACCGGTGTTATCCTCTAAAATATTGATCGAAAACAAGTTTAATTGTCTGTTTCAGTGTGGTACCACATTACTACCTGATTCAAACAAGATAAAACCAAGGATCTGGCCAAAAAGTATGCCAAGAAGGCAAAATCATGAGACAGATGCGGGCATAACCCAGACCTAACCCAGACGTGACCGTTGTTATACTCTAAAATATTGATCGAAACCAGGTTTAGTTGACTGTTTCGCTGTGGTACCACATTACTACGTGATTCAAACCAGAAAAAACCAAGGATCTGGCCTACAAGTATGCGGAAAAGGCAAAATCATGAGCCAGATGCGGGCATAACCCAGACCTTACCCAGACCTTACCGGTGTTACCGACTACAATACTGACCGAATTCAGGTTTAATTGGCTGTCTCAGTGTGGTACCACATTACTACGTGATTCAAACCAGAGAAGACCAAGGATCTGGCCAACAGGTATGCGGAAAAGGCAAAATCATGAGCCACATGCGGGCATAACCCAGACCTGACCCAGACCTAACCGATGTTATCCTCTAAAATACTGACCGAATCCTGGCTTAATTGACTGTAACTGTTTGGTACCACGTTGCTACGTGATTCAAACCCGAAGAAACACAGGATCTGGCCAACAAGTATGCGAAGAAGGCAAAATCGTGGGCCAGATGTGGACATAACCCATTTCTAACCCAGACCTAACCGGTTTTATCCTCTAAAATATTGATTGAAACCAGGTTTAATTGACTGTTTCAATGTGGTACCACATTACTACGTGATTCAAACCAGAGAAAACCAAGGATCTCGCCAACAGGTATGCGGAAAAGGCAAAATCATGAGCCACATGCGGGCATAACCCAGACCTAACCCAGACCTAACCGGTGTTATCCTCTAGAATATTGATCGAAACCAGGTTTAATTGTCTGTTTCAGTGTGGTACCACAATACTTCGTGATTCAAACCCGAAAAAATCGAGAATCTGGCCAACAAATTTGCGAAGAGGGCAAAATCATGAGCCAGATACGGGCATAACCCAGACCTAACCCAGACCTAACCGGTGTTATCCTCTAAAATACTGATCGAAACCAGGTTCAATAGTCTGTTTCAGTGTGGTACCACATTACTACGTGATTCAAACCAGAGAAATCCAAGGATCTGGTCAACAGGTATGCGGAAAAGGCAAAATCATGAGCCACATGCGGGCGTAACCCAGACCTAACCCAGACCTAACCGGTGTTGCCGACTAAAATACTAACCGAATCCAGGTTTAATTGGCTGTCTCAGTGTGGTACCACATTACTACGTGATTCAAACCAGAGAAAACCAAGGATCTGGCCAACAAGTATGCGAAGAAGGCAAAATTATGAGCGAGATGCGGGCATAACCCAGACCTAACCCAGACATAACCGGTGTTATCCTCTAAAATATTGACCGAATCCAGGTTTAATTGTCTGTTTCAGTGTGGTACCACATTACTACCTGATTCAAACAAGATAAAACCAAGGATCTGGCCAAAAAGTATGCCAAGAAGGCAAAATCATGAGCCAGATGCGGGCATAACCCGGACCTAACCCAGAACTAATCGGTTTTATCCTCTAAAATATTGATCGAAAACAAGTTTAATTGTCTGTTTCAGTGTGGTACCACATTACTACCTGATTCTAACAAGATAAAACCAAGGTTCTGGTCAACAGGAATGCGGAAAAGGCAAAATCATGAGCCAGATGTGGACATAACCCATACCTAACCCAGACCTAAACGGTTTTATCCTCTAAAATATTGATCGAAACCAGGTTTAATAGACTGTTTCAATGTGGTACCACATTACTACGTGATTCAAACTAGAGAAAACCAAGGATCTGGCCTACAAGTATGCGAAGAAGGCAAAATTATGAGCGAGATGCGGGCATAACCCAGACCTAACCCAGACCTAACCGGATTTTCCGACTAAAATACTGACCGAATCCAGGTTTAATTGGCTGTTTCAGTGTGGTACCACATTACTACGTGATTCAAACCCGAAAAAACCCATGATCTGGCCTACAAGTATGCGGAAAAGGCAAAATCATGAGCCACATGCGGGCATAACCCAGACCTAACCCAGACATAACCGGTGTTATCCTCTAGAATATTGACCGAATCCAGGTTTAATTGGCTGTTTCAGTGTGGTACCACATTACTACGTGATTCAAACCCGAAAAAACCCAGGATCTGGCCTACAAGTATGCGAAGAATGCAAAATCATGAGCCAGATGCGGTCATAACCCAGACCTAACCCAGACCTAACCTGTGTTATCCTCTAAAATATTGATCGAAAACCAGGTTTAATGGACTGTTTCAGTGTGGTACCACATTACTACGTGAATCAAACCCGAAAAACCCCAGGATCTGTGCAACAAGTATGCGAAGAATGTAAAATCATGAGTTAGATGAGGGCATAACCCAGACCTAACGCAGGCCTAACCGTTGTTACCGACTAAAATACTGACCGAATCCAGGTTTAATTCACTGTTATTTCGTGGTACCACATTCCTATGTGATTCAAACCCGAAAAAACCATGGATCTGGCCAACAAGTATGCGAAGAAGGCAAAATCATGAGGCAGATGCGGGCATAACCCAGACCTAACCCAGACCTAACGGGTGTCATCCTCTAAAATATTGATCGAAACCAGGTTTAATTGACTGCTTCAGTGTGGTACCACATTACTACGTGATTCAAACCCGAAAAAACCCAGGATCTGGCCAACAAGTATGCGAAGAAGGCAAAATCATGAGCCAGATGCGGGCATAACCCGGACGTAACCCAGACCTAACCGGTTTTATCCTCTAAAATATTGATCGAAAACAAGTTTAATTGTCTGTTTCAGTGTGGTACCACATTACTACCTGATTCAAACAAGATAAAACCAAGGTGCTGGTCAGCAAGAATGCGGAAATGCAAAATCATGAGCCAGATGTGGACATAACCCATACCTAACCCAGACCTAAACGGTTTTATCCTCTAAAATATTGATCGAAACCAGGTTTAATTGGCTGTTTCGGTGTGGTACCACATTACTACGTGATCCAAACCAGAGAAAACCAAGGATCTGGCCAACAAGTATGCGGAAAAGGCAAAATCATGAGCCACATGCGGGCATAACCCAGACCTGACCCAGACCTAATCGGTGTTATCCTCTAAAATGCTGACCGAATCCAGGCTTAATTGACTGTAACTGTTTGGTACCACGTTACTATGTGGTTCAAACCCGTAAAAACACAGGATCTGGACATCAAGTATGCGAACAAGGCAAAATCATGAGACAGATGCGGGCATAACCCAGACCTAACCCAGACCTAACCGGTGTTATCCTCTAAAATATTGATCGAAACCAGGTTTAGTTGTTTGTTTCAGTGTGGTACCACAATACTACGTGATCCAAACCTGAAAAAATCCAGGATCCGGCCAACAAATTTGCGAAGAAGGCAAAATCATGAGCCAGATGCGGGCATAACCCGGACCTAACCCAGAACTAATCGATTTTATCCTCTAAAATATTGATCGAAAATAAGTTTAATTGTCTGTTTCAGTGTGGTACCACATTACTACCTGATTCAAACAACATAAAACCAAGGTTCTGGTCAACAGGAATGCGGAAAAGGCAAAATCATGAGCCAGATGTGGACATAACCCATACCTAACCCAGACCTAAACGGTTTTATCCTCTAAAATATTGATCGAAACCAGGTTTAATAGACTGTTTCAATGTGGTACCACATTACTACGTGATTCAAACTAGAGAAAACCAAGGATCTGGCCTACAAGTATGCGAAGAAGGCAAAATTATGAGCGAGATGCGGGCATAACCCAGACCTAACCCAGACCTAACCGGATTTTCCGACTAAAATACTGACCGAATCCAGGTTTAATTGGCTGTTTCAGTGTGGTACCACATTACTACGTGATTCAAACCCGAAAAAACCCATGATCTGGCCTACAAGTATGCGGAAAAGGCAAAATCATGAGCCACATGCGGGCATAACCCAGACCTAACCCAGACATAACCGGTGTTATCCTCTAGAATATTGACCGAATCCAGGTTTAATTGGCTGTTTCAGTGTGGTACCACATTACTACGTGATTCAAACCCGAAAAAACCCAGGATCTGGCCTACAAGTATGCGAAGAATGCAAAATCATGAGCCAGATGCGGTCATAACCCAGACCTAACCCAGACCTAACCTGTGTTATCCTCTAAAATATTGATCGAAAACCAGGTTTAATGGACTGTTTCAGTGTGGTACCACATTACTACGTGAATCAAACCCGAAAAACCCCAGGATCTGTGCAACAAGTATGCGAAGAATGTAAAATCATGAGTTAGATGAGGGCATAACCCAGACCTAACGCAGGCCTAACCGTTGTTACCGACTAAAATACTGACCGAATCCAGGTTTAATTCACTGTTATTTCGTGGTACCACATTCCTATGTGATTCAAACCCGAAAAAACCATGGATCTGGCCAACAAGTATGCGAAGAAGGCAAAATCATGAGGCAGATGCGGGCATAACCCAGACCTAACCCAGACCTAACGGGTGTCATCCTCTAAAATATTGATCGAAACCAGGTTTAATTGACTGCTTCAGTGTGGTACCACATTACTACGTGATTCAAACCCGAAAAAACCCAGGATCTGGCCAACAAGTATGCGAAGAAGGCAAAATCATGAGCCAGATGCGGGCATAACCCGGACGTAACCCAGACCTAACCGGTTTTATCCTCTAAAATATTGATCGAAAACAAGTTTAATTGTCTGTTTCAGTGTGGTACCACATTACTACCTGATTCAAACAAGATAAAACCAAGGTGCTGGTCAGCAAGAATGCGGAAATGCAAAATCATGAGCCAGATGTGGACATAACCCATACCTAACCCAGACCTAAACGGTTTTATCCTCTAAAATATTGATCGAAACCAGGTTTAATTGGCTGTTTCGGTGTGGTACCACATTACTACGTGATCCAAACCAGAGAAAACCAAGGATCTGGCCAACAAGTATGCGGAAAAGGCAAAATCATGAGCCACATGCGGGCATAACCCAGACCTGACCCAGACCTAATCGGTGTTATCCTCTAAAATGCTGACCGAATCCAGGCTTAATTGACTGTAACTGTTTGGTACCACGTTACTATGTGGTTCAAACCCGTAAAAACACAGGATCTGGACATCAAGTATGCGAACAAGGCAAAATCATGAGACAGATGCGGGCATAACCCAGACCTAACCCAGACCTAACCGGTGTTATCCTCTAAAATATTGATCGAAACCAGGTTTAGTTGTTTGTTTCAGTGTGGTACCACAATACTACGTGATCCAAACCTGAAAAAATCCAGGATCCGGCCAACAAATTTGCGAAGAAGGCAAAATCATGAGCCAGATGCGGGCATAACCCGGACCTAACCCAGAACTAATCGATTTTATCCTCTAAAATATTGATCGAAAATAAGTTTAATTGTCTGTTTCAGTGTGGTACCACATTACTACCTGATTCAAACAACATAAAACCAAGGTTCTGGTCAACAGGAATGCGGAAAAGGCAAAATCATGAGCCAGATGTGGACATAACCCATACCTAACCCAGACCTAACCGGTGTTATCCTCTAAAATATTGATCGTAACCAGGTTTAATTGTCTGTTTCAGTGTGGTACCACATTACTACGTGATTCAAACCCGAAAAAACCCAGGATCTGGCCAACAAGTATGCGAAGAAGGCAAAATTATGAGCGAGATGCGGGCATAACCCAGACCTAACCCAGACCTAACCGGTTTTACCGACTAAAATACTGACCGAATCCAGGTTTAATTGGCAGTTTCAGTGTGGTACCACATTACTACGTGATTCAAACCCGAAAAAACCCATGATCTGGCCTACAAGTATGCGGAAAAGGCAAAATCATGAGCCACATGCGGGCATAACCCAGACCTAACACAGACATAACCGGTGTTATCCTCTAAAATATTGATCGAAACCAGGTTTAATTGTCTGTTTCAGTGTGGTACCACATTACTACGTGATTCAAACCCGAAAAAACCCAGGATCTGGCCAACAAGTATGCGAAGAAGGCAAAATTATGAGCGAGATGCGGGCATAACCCAGACCTAACCCAGACCTAACCGGTTTTACCGACTAAAATATTGATCGAAACCAGGTTTAATTGGCTGTTTCAGTGTGGTACCACATTACTACGTGATTCAAAGCAGAGAAAACCAAGGATATGGCCTACAAGTATGCGGAAAAGGCAAAATCATGAGCCACATGCGGGCATAACCCAGACCTAACACAGACATAACCGGTGTTATCCTCTAAAATATTGATCGAAACCAGGTTTAATTGGCTGTTTCAGTGTGGTACCACATTACTACGTGATTCAAACCCGAAAAAACCCAGGATCTGGCCTACAAGTATGCGAAGAATGCAAAATCATGAGCCAGATGCGGTCATAACCCAGACCTAACCCAGACCTAAACGGTTTTATCCTCTAAAATATTGATCGAAACCAGGTTTAATTGGCTGTCTCAGTGTGGTACCACATTACTACGTGATTCAAACCAGAGAAGACCAAGGATCTGGCCAACAGGTATGCGGTAAAGGCAAAATCATGAGCCACATGCGGGCATAACCCAGACCTGACCCAGACCTAACCGGTGTTATCCTCTAAAATACTGACCGAATCCTGGCTTAATTGACTGTAACTGTTTGGTACCACGTTGCTACGTGATTCAAACCCGAAAAAACACAGGATCTGGCCAACAAGTATGCGAAGAAAGCAAAATCATGAGGCAGATGCGGGCATAACACAGACCTAACCCAGACCTAACGGGTGTCATCCTCTAAAATATTGATCGAAACCAGGTTTTATTGACTGTTTCAATGTGGCACCACATTACTACGTGATTCAAACCAGAGAAAACCAAGGATCTGGCCAACAGGTATGCGGAAAAGGCAAAATCATGAGCCACATGCGGGCATAACCCAGACCTAACCGAGACCTAACCGGTGTTATCCTCTAAAATATTGATCGAAACCAGGTTTAATTGTCTGTTTCAGTGTGGTACCACAATACTACGTGATTCAAACCCGAAAAATCCAGGATCTGGCCAACAAATTTGCGAAGAGGGCAAAATCATGAGCCAGATACGGGCATAACCCAGACCTAACGCAGACCTAACCGGTGTTATCCTCTAAAATACTGATCGAAACCAGGTTCAATAGTCTGTTTCAGTGTGGTACCACATTACTACGTGATTCAAACCAGAGAAAACCAAGGATCTGGTCAACAGGTATGCGGAAAAGGCAAAATCATGAGCCACATGCGGGCATAACCCAGACCTAACCCAGACCTAACCGGTGTTATCCTCTAAAATATTGGTCGAAACCAGGTTTAATTGTCTGTTTCATTGTGGTACCACATTACTACGTGATTCAAACCAGAGAAACCCAAGGATCTGGCCAACAAGTATGCGAAGAGGGCAAAATCATGAGCCAGATGCGGGCATAACCCGGACCTAACCCAGACCTAACCGGTTGTATCCTCTAAAATATTGATCGAAAACAAGTTTAATTGTCTGTTTCAGTGTGGTACCACATTACTACGTGATTCAAACCCGAAAAAACCCAGGATCTGGCCAACAAGTATGCGAAGAAGGCAAAATCATGAGGCAGATGCGGGCATAACACAGACCTAACCCAGACCTAACGGGTGTCATCCTCTAAAATATTGATCGAAACCAGGTTTAACTGACTGCTTCAGTGTGCTACCACATTACTACGTGATTCAAACCCGAAAAAACCCAGGATCTGGCCAACAAGTATGCGAAGAAGGCAAAATCATGAGCCAGATGCGGGCATAACCCGGACCTAACCCAGACCTAACCGGTTTTATCCTCTAAAATATTGATCGAAAACAAGTTTAATTGTCTGTTTCAGTGTGGTACCACATTACTACCTGATTCAAACAAGATAAAACCAAGGTGCTGGTCAGCAAGAATGCGGAAATGCGAAATCATGAGCCAGATGTGGACATAACCCATACCTAACCCAGACCTAAACGGTTTTATCCTCTAAAGTATTGATCGAAACCAGGTTTAATAGACTGTTTCAATGTGGTACCACATTACTACGTGATTCAAACCAGCGAAAACCAAGGATCTGGCCAACAAGTATGCGCAGAAGGCAAAATCATGAGCCAGATGCGGGCATAACCCAGACCTAACCCAGACCTTACCGGTGTTACCGACTAAAATACTGACCGAATCCAGGTTTAATTGGCTGTCTCAGTGTGGTACCACATTACTACGTGATTCAAACCAGAGAAAACCAAGGATCTGGCCAACAAGTATGCGAAGAGGGCAAAATCATGAGCCAGATGCGGCATAACCCGGACCTAACCCAGACCTAACCGGTTTTATCCTCTAAAATATTGATCGAAAACAAGTTTAATTGTCTGTTTCAGTGTGGTACCACATTACTACCTGATTCAAACCAGTGAAAACCAAGGATCTGGCCAACAAGTATGCGAAGAATGTAAAATCATCAGCCAGATGCGGGCATAAACCAGACCTAACCGAGACCTAACCTGTGTTACCGACTAAAATACTGACCGTATCCAGGTTTAATTGACTGTTTCAGTGTGGTACCACATTACTATATGATTCAAACCCGAAAAAACTCAAGATCTGGCCTACAAGTACATGAAAAAGGCAAAATCATGAGCGAGATGTGGGCATAACACAGGCCTAAACTAGACCTAACCGGTGTTATCCTCTAAAATATTGATCGAAACCAGGTTTAATTGACTGTTTCACTGTGGTACCACATTATTACGTGATTCAAACCAGAGAAAACCAAGGATCTGGCCAACAAGTATGCGGAAAACGCAAAATCATGAGCCAGATGCGAGTATAACCCAGACCTAACCCAGACCTAACCGGTGTTACCGACTGAAATACTGACCGAAACCAGGTTTAATCGACTGTTTCAATGTGGTACTACATTACTGTATGATTCAAACCCGAAAAAACACAAGATCTGACCAACAAGTATAAGAAAAAGGCAAAATCATGAGCGAGATGCGGCCGTAACCCAGGCCTATCCTAGACCTAACCGGTGTTATCCTCTAAAATATTGATCGAAACCAGGTTTAATTGACTGTTTCACATTATTACGTGATTCAAACCAGAGAAAACCAAGGATTTGGCCAACAAGTATGCGGAAAAGGCAAAATCATGAGCCAGATGCGGGCGTAACCCAGACCTAACCCAGACCTACCCGGTGTTACCGACTAAAATACCGACCGAATCCAGATTTAATTGACTGTTTCAGTGTGGTACCACATTACTATATGATTCAAACCCGAAAAAACTAAAGATCTGGCCTACAAGTACATGAAAAAGGCGAAATCATGAGCGAGGTGTGGGCATAACACAGGCCTAAACTAGACCTAATCGGTGTTATCCTCTAAAATATTGATCGAAACCAGGTTTAATTGACTGTTTCACTGTGGTACCACATTACTACGTGATTCGAACCCGAAAAAGCCCAGGATCTGGCCAACAAGAATGCGGACAAGGCAAAACCATGAGCCAGATGCGGGTATAACCCAGACTTAACCCAGACCTGTCTGGTGTTACCGACTAAAATACTGACCGAATCCAGCTTTAATTGACTGTTACTGTGTGGCACCACATTACTACGTGATTCAAACCCGAAAAAACCCAGGTCCTGTCCAACAATTATGCGAAGTTGGCAAAATCATCCACCAGATGCGGGCATAACCCATTTCTAACCGAGACCTAACCGGTTTTATCCTCTAAAATATTGATCGAGACCAGGTTTAACTGTCTGTTTCAGTGTGGTACCACATTTCTCCGTGATTCAAACCCGAAAAAACCAAGGATCTGGCCTACAAGTATGCCAAGAAGGCAAAATCATGAGCGAGATGCGGGCATAACCCAGACCTAACCCAGACCTAACCGGTTTTATCCTAGAAAATATTGATCGAAACCAAGTTTAATGGTCTGTTTCGCTGTGGTACCACATTACTACGTGATTCAAACCAGAGAAAACCAAGGATCTGGCCAACAAGTATGCCAAGATGGCAAAATCATGAGCCAGATGCGGGCATAACCCAGACCTAACCCAGACGTGACCGTTGTTATCCTCTAAAATATTGATCGAAACCAGGTTTAGTTGACTGTTTCACTGTGGTACCACATTACTACGTGATTCAAACCAGAGAAAACGAAGGATCTGGCCAACAGGTATGCGGAAAAGGCAAAATCATGAGCCACATGCGGGCATAACCCAGACCTAACCCAGACCGATCCGGTGTTATCCTCTAAAATATTGATCGAAACCAGATCTAATTGTCTGTTTCAGTGTGGTACCACAATACTACGTGATTCAAACCCGAAAAAATCCAGGATCTGGCCAACCAATTTGCGAAGAAGGCAAAATCATGAGCCAGATGCGGGCATAACCCAGACCTAACCCAGACCTAACCGGTGTTATCCTCTAAAATATTGATCGAAACCAGGTTCAATAGTCTGTTTCAGTGTGGTACCACATTACTACGTGATTCAAACCAGAGAAAACCAAGGATCTGGCCAACAGGTATGCGGAAAAGGCAAAATCATGAGCCACATGCGGGAATAACCCAGACCTAACCCAGACCAGCCGGTGTTATCCTCTAAAATATTGATCGAAACCAGGTTTAGTTGTCTGTTTCAGTGTGGTACCTCAATACTACGTGATTCAAACCCGAAAAAATCCAGGATCTGGCCAACAAATTTGCGAAGAAGGTAAAATCATGAGCCAGATGCGGCCATAACCCAGACCTTACCCCGACCTAACCGGTGTTATCCTCTAAAATATTGATCGAAACCAGGTTTAATTGTCTGTTTCAGTGTGGTATCACATTACTACGTGATTCAAACCCGAAAAAACCCAGGATCTGGCCTACAAGTATGCGCAGAAGGCAAAGTCATGAGCGAGATGCGGGCATAACCCAGACCTAACCCAGACCTAACCGGTTTTACCGACTAAAATATTGATCGAAACCAGGTTTAATTGGCTGTTTCAGTGTGGTACCACATTACTACGTGATTCAAAGCAGAGAAAACCAAGGATATGGCCTACAAGTATGCGGAAAAGGCAAAATCATGAGCCACATGCGGGCATAACCCAGACCTAACACAGACATAACCGGTGTTATCCTCTAAAATATTGATCGAAACCAGGTTTAATTGGCTGTTTCAGTGTGGTACCACATTACTACGTGATTCAAACCCGAAAAAACCCAGGATCTGGCCTACAAGTATGCGAAGAATGCAAAATCATGAGCCAGATGCGGTCATAACCCAGACCTAACCCAGACCTAACCGGTGTTATCCTCTAAAATATTGATCGAAACCAGGTTTAATTGACTGCTTCAGTGTGGCACCACATTACTACGTGATTCAAACCCGAAAAAACCCAGGTCCTGTCCAACAAGTATGCGAAGTTGGCAAAATCATCCACCAGATGCGGGCATAACCCATTTCTAACCCAGACCTAACCGGTTTTATCCTCTAAAATATTGATCGAGACCAGGTTTAACTGTCTGTTTCAGTGTGGTACCACATTTCTCCGTGATTCAAACCCGAAAAAACCAAGGATCTGGCCTACAAGTATGCCAAGAAGGCAAAATCATGAGCGAGATGCGGGCATAACCCAGACCTAACCCAGACCTAACCGGTTTTATCCTAGAAAATATTGATCGAAACCAAGTTTAATGGTCTGTTTCGCTGTGGTACCACATTACTACGTGATTCAAACCAGAGAAAACCAAGGATCTGGCCAACAAGTATGCCAAGATGGCAAAATCATGAGCCAGATGCGGGCATAACCCAGACCTAACCCAGACGTGACCGTTGTTATCCTCTAAAATATTGATCGAAACCAGGTTTAGTTGACTGTTTCACTGTGGTACCACATTACTACGTGATTCAAACCAGAGAAAACGAAGGATCTGGCCAACAGGTATGCGGAAAAGGCAAAATCATGAGCCACATGCGGGCATAACCCAGACCTAACCCAGACCGATCCGGTGTTATCCTCTAAAATATTGATCGAAACCAGATCTAATTGTCTGTTTCAGTGTGGTACCACAATACTACGTGATTCAAACCCGAAAAAATCCAGGATCTGGCCAACCAATTTGCGAAGAAGGCAAAATCATGAGCCAGATGCGGGCATAACCCAGACCTAACCCAGACCTAACCGGTGTTATCCTCTAGAATATTGATCGAAACCAGGTTCAATAGTCTGTTTCAGTGTGGTACCACATTACTACGTGATTCAAACCAGAGAAAACCAAGGATCTGGCCAACAGGTATGCGGAAAAGGCAAAATCATGAGCCACATGCGGGAATAACCCAGACCTAACCCAGACCTAACCGGTGTTATCCTCTAAAATATTGATCGAAACCAGGTTTAGTTGTCTGTTTCAGTGTGGTACCTCAATACCACGTGATTCAAACCCGAAAAAATCCAGGATCTGGCCAACAAATTTGCGAAGAAGGTAAAATCATGAGCCAGATGCGGCCATAACCCAGACCTTACCCCGACCTAACCGGTGTTATCCTCTAAAATATTGATCGAAACCAGGTTTAATTGTCTGTTTCAGTGTGGTATCACATTACTACGTGATTCAAACCCGAAAAAACCCAGGATCTGGCCTACAAGTATGCGCAGAAGGCAAAGTCATGAGCCAGATGCGGGCATAACCCAGACCTAACCCAGACCTTACCGGTGTTACCGACTAAAATACTGACCGAATCCAGGTTTAATTGACTGTCACTGTGTGGCACCGCATTACTACGTGATTCAAACCCGAAAAAACCCAGGACCTGTACAACATGTATGCGAAGTAGGCAAAATCATGAGCCAGATGCGGGCATAACCCAGACCTAACCCAGACCTAACTGGTGTTATCCTCTAAAATATTGATCGTAGCCAGGTTTAATTGTCTGTTTCAGTGTGGTACCACATTACTACGTGATTCAAACCAGAGAAATCCAAGGGTCTGCCGTACAAGTATGCGGAAAAGGCAAAATCATGAGCCAGATGCGGGCGTAACCCAGACCTAACCCAGACCTAACCGGTGTTACCGACTAAAATACCGACCGAATCCAGATTTAATTGACTGTTTCAGTGTGGTACCACATTACTATATGATTCAAATCCGAAAAAACTAAAGATCTGGCCTACAAGTGCATGAAAAAGGCGAAATCATGAGCGAGGTGTGGGCATAACACAGGCCTAAACTAGACCTAACCGGTGTTATCCTCTAAAATATTGATCGAAACCAGGTTTAATTGACTGTTTCACTGTGGTAACACATTTCTACGTGATTCAAACCAGAGAAAACCAAGGATCTGGCCTACAAGTATGCGAAGAAGTCAAAATCATGAGCCAGATGCGGGCATAACCCAGACCTAACCCAGACCTTACCGGTTTTACCGACTAAAATACTGACCGAATCCAGGTTTAATTGGCTGTTACTGTGTGGTACCACATTACTACGTGATTCAAAGCAGAGAAAACTAAGGATATGGCCTACAAGTATGCGGAAAAGGCAAAATCATGAGCCAGATGCGGCCATAACCCGGACCTAACCCAGACCTAACCGGTGTTATTCTCTAAAATATTGATCGAAACCAAGATTAATGGACTGTTTCAGTGTGGTACCACATTACTACGTGATACAAGCCCGAAAAAACCCAGGATCTGTCCAACAACTATGCGAAGAAGGTAAAATCTTGAGACAGACGGGGGCATAACCCAGACCTAACCCTGGCCTAACCGGTGTTACCGACTAAAATACTGATCGAATCCAGGTTTAATTGGCTGTTACTGTGTGGTACCACATTACTACGTGATTCAAAGCAGAGAAAACCAAGGATCTGGCCTACAAGTATGCGAAGAAGTCAAAATCATGAGCCAGATGCGGGCATAACCCAGACCTAATCCAGACCTTACCGGTTTTACCGACTAAAATACTGACCGAATCCAGGTTTAATTGGCTGTTACTGTGTGGTACCACATTACTACGTGATTCAAAGCAGAGAAAACTAAGGATATGGCCTACAAGTATGCGGAAAAGGCAAAATCATGAGCCTGATGCGGGCATAACCCAGACCTAACCCAGACGTGACCATTGTTATCCTCTAAAATATTGATCGAAACCACGTTTAGTTGACTGTTTCGCTGTGGTACCACATTACTACGTGATCCAAACCAGAGAAAACCAAGGATCTGGCCAACAAGTATGCCAAGAAGGCAAAATCATGAGCCAGATACGGACATAACCCAGACCTAACCCAGACGTGACCGGTTTTATCCTACAAAATCTTGATCGAAACCAAGTTTAATGGACTGTTTCGCTGTGGTACCACATTACTACGTGATTCAAACCAGAGAAAACCAAGGATCTGTCCAAAAAGTATGCCAAGCAGGCAAAATCATGAGCCAGATGCGGGCATAACCCAGACCTAACCCAGACGTGACCGTTGTTATCCTCTAAAATATTGATCGAAACCAGGTTTAGTTGACTGTTTCGCTGTGGTACCACATTACTACGTGATTCAAACCAGAGAAAACCAAGGATCTGGCCTACAAGTATGCGGAAAAGGCAAAATCATGAGCTAGATGCGGGCATAACCCTGACCTAACCCAGACCTTACCGGTGTTACCGACTACAATACTGACCGAATCCAGGTTTAAGTGGCTGTCTCAGTGTGGTACCACATTACTACGTGATTCAAACCAGAGAAGACCAAGGATCTGGCCAACAGGTATGCGGAAAAGGCAAAATCAAGAGCCACATGCGGGCATAACCCAGACCTAACCCAGACCTAACCCAGACCGATCCGGTGTTATCCTCTAAAATATTGATCGAAACCAGGTCTAATTGTCTGTTTCAGTGTGGTACCACAATACTGCGTGATTCAAACCCGAAAAAATCCAGGATCTGGCCAACAAATTTGCGAAGAAGGCAAAATCATGAGCCAGATGCGGGCATAACCCAGACCTAACCCAGACCTAACCGGTGTTATCCTCTAAAATATTGATCGAAACCAGGTTCAATAGTCTGTTTGAGTGTGGTACCACATTACTACGTGATTCAAACCAGAGAAAACCAAGGTTCTGGCCAACAGGTATGCGGAAAAGGCAAAATCATGAGCCACATGCGGGCATAACCCAGACCTAACCCAGACCTAGCCGGTGTTATCCTCTGAAATATTGATCGAAACCAGGTTTAATTGTCTGTTTCATTGTGGTACCACATTACTACGTGATTCAAACCAGAGAAAACCAAGGATCTGGCCAACAGGTATGCGGAAAAGGCAAAATCATGAGCCACATGCGGGAATAACCCAGACCTAACCCAGACCTAACCGGTGTTATCCTCTAAAATATTGATCGAAACCAGGTTTAGTTGTCTGTTTCAGTGTGGTACCACATTACTACGTGATTCAAACCCGAAAAAACCCAGGATCTGGCCTACAAGTATGCGAAGAAGGCAAAATCATGAGCCAGATGCGGGCATAACCCAGACCTTACCCCGACCTAACCGGTGTTATCCTCTAAAATATTGATCGAAACCAGGTTTAATTGTCTGTTTCAGTGTGGTACCACATTACTACGTGATTCAAACCCGAAAAAACCCAGGATCTGGCCTACAAGTATGCGAAGAAGGCAAAATCATGAGCCAGATGCGGGCATAACCCAGACCTAACCCAGACATAACCGGTGTTATCCTCTAAAATATTGATCGAAACCAGGTTTAGTTGTCTGTTTCAGTGTGGTACCACAATACTACGTGATTCAAACCCGAAAAAATCCAGGATCTGGCCAACAAATTTGCGAAGAAGGTAAAATCATGAGCCAGATGCGGGCATAACCCAGACCTTACCCCGACCTAACCGGTGTTATCCTCTAAAATATTGATCGAAAACAAGTTTAATTGTCTGTTTCAGTGTGGTACCACATTACTACCTGATTCAAACAAGATAAAACCAAGGTTCTGGTCAGCAAGAATGCGGAAATGCAAAATCATGAGCCAGATGTGGACATAACCCATACCTAACCCAGACCTAGCCGGTTTTATCCTAGAAAATATTGATCGAAACCAGGTTTAATTGTCTGTTTCAGTGTGGTACGACATTACTACGTGATTCAAACCCGAAAAAACCCAGGATCTGGCCAACAAGTATGCGAAGAAGTCAAAATCATGAGCCAGATGCGGGCATAACCCAGACCTAACCCAGACCTTACCGGTTTTACCGACTAAAATACTGACCGAATCCAGGTTTAATTGGCTGTTTCAGTGTGGTACCACATTACTACGTGATTCAAAGCAGAGAAAACCAAGGATATGGCCTAGAAGTATGCGGAAAAGGCAAAATCATGAGCCAGATGCGGGCATAACCCGGACCTAACCCAGACCTAACCGGTGTTATTCTCTAAAATATTGATCGAAACCAAGTTTAATGGACTGTTTCAGTGTGGTGCCACATTACTACGTGATTCGAACCCGAAAAAACCCAGGATCTGGCCAACAAGAATGCGGACAAGGCAAAACCATGAGCCAGATGCGGGTATAACCCAGACTTAACCCAGACCTATCCGGTGTTACCGCCTAAAATACTGACCGAATCCAGCTTTAATTGACTGTTACTGTGTGGCACCACATTACTACGTGATTCAAACCCGAAAAAACCCAGGTCCTGTCCAAGAAGTATGCGGAGAAGGCAAAATCATCCACCAGATGCGGGCATAACCCAGACCTAACCCAGACCTAACCGGTTTTATCGTCTAAAATATTGATCGAAACCAGGTTTAATTGTCTGTTTCAGTGTGGTACCACATTTCTGCGTGATTCAAACCCGAAAAAACCAAGGATCTAGCCTACAAGTATGCCAAGAAGGCAAAATCATGAGCGAGATGCGGGCATAACCCAGACCTAAACCAGACCTAACCGGTTTTATCCTAGAAAATATTGATCGAAACCCAGTTTAATGGACTGTTTCGCTGTGGTACCACATTACTACGTGATTCAAACCAGAGAAGACCAAGGATCTGGCCAACAAGTATGCCAAGAAGGCAAAATCATGAGACAGATGCGGGCATAACCCAGACCTAACCCAGACGTGACCGTTGTTATCCTCTAAAATATTGATCGAAACCAGGTTTAGTTGATTGTTTCGCTGTGGTACCACATTACTACGTGATTCAAACCAGAGAAAACCAAGGATCTGGCCAAAAAGTATGCCAAGCAGGCAAAATCATGAGCCAGATGCGGGCATAAACCAGACCGAACCCAGACGTGACCTTTGTTATCCTCTAAAATATTGATCGAAACCAGGTTCAATAGTCTGCTTCAGTGTGGTACCACAATACTACGTGATTCAAACCAGAGAAAACCAAGGATCTGGCCAACAGGTATGCGGAAAAGGCAAAATCAAGAGCCACATGCGGGCATAACCCAGACCTGACCCAGACCTAACCGGTGTTATCCTCTAAAATACTGACCGAATCCTGGCTTAATTGACTGTAACTGTTCGGTACCACGTTGCTACGTGATTCAAACCCGAAAAAACACAGGATCTGGCCAACAAGTATGCGAAGAAGGCAAAATCATGGGCCAGATGTGGACATAACCCATTTCTAACCCAGACCTAACCTGTTTTACCCTCTAAAATATTGATCGAAACCAGGTTCAATAGTCTGCTTCAGTGTGGTACCACATTACTACGTGATTCAAATCAGAGAAAACCAAGGATCTGGCCAACAGGTATGCGGAAAAGGCAAAATCATGAGCCACATGCGGGAATAACCCAGACCTAACCCAGACCTAACCGGTGTTATCCTCTAAAATATTGATCGAAACCAGGTTCAATAGTCTGTTTCAGTGTGGTACCACATTACTACGTGATTCAAACCAGAGAAAACCAAGGTTCTGGCCAACAGGTATGCGGAAAAGGCAAAATCATGAGCCACATGCGGGCATAACCCAGACCTATCCCAGACCTAACCGGTGTTATCCTCTGAAATATTGATCGAAACCAGGTTTAATTGTCTGTTTCATTGTGGTACCACATTACTACGTGATTCAAACCAGAGAAAACCAAGGATCTGGCCAACAGGTATGCGGAAAAGGCAAAATCATGAGCCACATGCGGGAATAACCCAGACCTAACCCAGACCTAACCGGTGTTATCCTCTAAAATATTGATCGAAACCAGGTTTAGTTGTCTGTTTCAGTGTGGTACCACAATACTACGTGATTCAAACCCGAAAAAATCCAGGATCTGGCCAACAAATTTGCGAAGAAGGTAAAATCATGAGCCAGATGCGGGCATAACCCAGACCTTACCCCGACCTAACCGGTGTTATCCTCTAAAATATTGATCGAAACCAGGTTTAATTGTCTGTTTCAGTGTGGTACCACATTACTACGTGATTCAAACCCGAAAAAACCCAGGATCTGGCCTACAAGTATGCGAAGAAGGCAAAATCATGAGCCAGATGCGGGCATAACCCAGACCTAACCCAGACATAACCGGTTTTATCCTCTAAAATATTGATCGAAAACAAGTTTAATTGTCTGTTTCATTGTGGTACCACATTACTACCTGATTCATACAAGATAAAACCAAGGTTCTGGTCAGCAAGAATGCGGAAATGCAAAATCATGAGCCAGATGTGGACATAACCCATACCTAACCCAGACCTAGCCGGTTTTATCCTAGAAAATATTGATCGAAACCAGGTTTAATTGTCTGTTTCTGTGTGGTACGACATTACTACGTGATTCAAACCCGAAAAAACCCAGGATCTGGCCAACAAGTACGCGAAGAAGTCAAAATCATGAGCCAGATGCGGGCATAACCCAGAACTAACCCAGACCTTACCGGTTTTACCGACTAAAATACTGACCGAATCCAGGTTTAATTGGCTGTTTCAGTGTGGTACCACATTTCTGCGTGATTCAAACCCGAAAAAACCAAGGATGTGGCCTACAAGTATGCCAAGAAGGCAAAATCATGAGCGAGATGCGGGCATAACCCAGACCTAACCCAGACCTAACCGGTTTTATCCTAGAAAATATTGATCGAAACCCAGTTTAATGGACTGTTTCGCTGTGGTACCACATTACTACGTGATTCAAACCAGAGAAAACCAAGGATCTGGCCAACAAGTATGCCAAGAAGGCAAAATCATGAGCCAGATGCGGGCATAACCCAGACCTAACCCCGACCTAACCGGTTTTATCGTCTAAAATATTGATCGAGACCAGGTTTAACTGTCTGTTTCAGTGTGGTACCACATTTCTCCGTGATTCAAACCCGAAAAAACCAAGGATCTGGCCTACAAGTATGCCAAGAAGGCAAAATCATGAGCGAGATGCGGGCATAACCCAGACCTAACCCAGACCTAACCGGTTTTATCCTAGAAAATATTGATCGAAACCAAGTTTAATGGTCTGTTTCGCTGTGGTACCACATTACTACGTGATTCAAACCAGAGAAAACCAAGGATCTGGCCAACAAGTATGCCAAGATGGCAAAATCATGAGCCAGATGCGGGCATAACCCAGACCTAACCCAGACGTGACCGTTGTTATCCTCTAAAATATTGATCGAAACCAGGTTTAGTTGACTGTTTCACTGTGGTACCACATTACTACGTGATTCAAACCAGAGAAAACGAAGGATCTGGCCAACAGGTATGCGGAAAAGGCAAAATCATGAGCCACATGCGGGCATAACCCAGACCTAACCCAGACATAACCGGTGTTATCCTCTGAAATATTGATCGAAACCAGGTTTAATTGTCTGTTTCATTGTGGTACCACATTACTACGTGATTCAAAGCAGAGAAAACCAAGGATCTGGCCAACAGGTATGCGGTAAAGGCAAAATCATGAGCCACATGCGGGCATAACCCAGACCTAACCCAGACCGATCCGGTGTTATCCTCTAAAATATTGATCGAAACCAGGTCTAATTGTCTGTTTCAGTGTGGTACCACAATACTGCGTGATTCAAACCCGAAAAAATCCAGGATCTGGCCAACAAATTTGCGAAGAAGGCAAAATCATGAGCCAGATGCGGGCATAACCCAGACCTAACCCAGACCTAACCGGTGTTATCCTCTAAAATATTGATTGAAACCAGGTTCAATAGTCTGTTTCAGTGTGGTACCACATTACTACGTGATTCAAACCAGAGAAAACCAAGGTTCTGGCCAACAGGTATGCGGAAAAGGCAAAATCATGAGCCACATGCGGGCATAACCCAGACCTAACCCAGACCTAACCGGTGTTATCCTCTGAAATATTGATCGAAACCAGGTTTAATTGTCTGTTTCATTGTGGTACCACATTACTACGTGATTCAAACCAGAGAAAACCAAGGATCTGGCCAACAGGTATGCGGAAAAGGCAAAATCATGAGCCACATGCGGGAATAACCCAGACCTAACCCAGACCTAACCGGTGTTATCCTCTAAAATATTGATCGAAACCAGGTTCAATAGTCTGTTTCAGTGTGGTACCACATTACTCCGTGATTCAAACCAGAGAAAACCAAGGTTCTGGCCAACAGGTATGCGGAAAAGGCAAAATCATGAGCCACATGCGGGCATAACCCAGACCTATCCCAGACCTAACCGGTGTTATCCTCTGAAATATTGATCGAAACCAGGTTTAATTGTCTGTTTCATTGTGGTACCACATTACTACGTGATTCAAACCAGAGAAAACCAAGGATCTGGCCAACAGGTATGCGGAAAAGGCAAAATCATGAGCCACATGCGGGAATAACCCAGACCTAACCCAGACCTAACCGGTGTTATCCTCTAAAATATTGATCGAAACCAGGTTTAGTTGTCTGTTTCAGTGTGGTACCCCAATACTACGTGATTCAAACCCGAAAAAATCCAGGATCTGGCCAACAAATTTGCGAAGAAGGTAAAATCATGAGCCAGATGCGGGCATAACCCAGACCTTACCCCGACCTAACCGGTGTTATCCTCTAAAATATTGATCGAAACCAGGTTTAATTGTCTGTTTCAGTGTGGTACCACATTACTACGTGATTCAAACCCGAAAAAACCCAGGATCTGGCCTACAAGTATGCGAAGAAGGCAAAATCATGAGCCAGATGCGGGCATAACCCAGACCTAACCCAGACATAACCGGTTTTATCCTCTAAAATATTGATCGAAAACAAGTTTAATTGTCTGTTTCATTGTGGTACCACATTACTACCTGATTCATACAAGATAAAACCAAGGTTCTGGTCAGCAAGAATGCGGAAATGCAAAATCATGAGCCAGATGTGGACATAACCCATACCTAACCCAGACCTAGCCGGTTTTATCCTAGAAAATATTGATCGAAACCAGGTTTAATTGTCTGTTTCAGTGTGGTACGACATTACTACGTGATTCAAACCCGAAAAAACCCAGGATCTGGCCAACAAGTACGCGAAGAAGTCAAAATCATGAGCCAGATGCGGGCATAACCCAGAACTAACCCAGACCTTACCGGTTTTACCGACTAAAATACTGACCGAATCCAGGTTTAATTGGCTGTTTCAGTGTGGTACCACATTTCTGCGTGATTCAAACCCGAAAAAACCAAGGATGTGGCCTACAAGTATGCCAAGAAGGCAAAATCATGAGCGAGATGCGGGCATAACCCAGACCTAACCCAGACCTAACCGGTTTTATCCTAGAAAATATTGATCGAAACCCAGTTTAATGGACTGTTTCGCTGTGGTACCACATTACTACGTGATTCAAACCAGAGAAAACCAAGGATCTGGCCAACAAGTATGCCAAGAAGGCAAAATCATGAGCCAGATGCGGGCATAACCCAGACCTAACCCCGACCTAACCGGTTTTATCGTCTAAAATATTGATCGAGACCAGGTTTAACTGTCTGTTTCAGTGTGGTACCACATTTCTCCGTGATTCAAACCCGAAAAAACCAAGGATCTGGCCTACAAGTATGCCAAGAAGGCAAAATCATGAGCGAGATGCGGGCATAACCCAGACCTAACCCAGACCTAACCGGTTTTATCCTAGAAAATATTGATCGAAACCAAGTTTAATGGTCTGTTTCGCTGTGGTACCACATTACTACGTGATTCAAACCAGAGAAAACCAAGGATCTGGCCAACAAGTATGCCAAGATGGCAAAATCATGAGCCAGATGCGGGCATAACCCAGACCTAACCCAGACGTGACCGTTGTTATCCTCTAAAATATTGATCGAAACCAGGTTTAGTTGACTGTTTCACTGTGGTACCACATTACTACGTGATTCAAACCAGAGAAAACGAAGGATCTGGCCAACAGGTATGCGGAAAAGGCAAAATCATGAGCCACATGCGGGCATAACCCAGACCTAACCCAGACATAACCGGTGTTATCCTCTGAAATATTGATCGAAACCAGGTTTAATTGTCTGTTTCATTGTGGTACCACATTACTACGTGATTCAAAGCAGAGAAAACCAAGGATCTGACAAACAGGTATGCGGTAAAGGCAAAATCATGAGCCACATGCGGGCATAACCCAGACCTAACCCAGACCGATCCGGTGTTATCCTCTAAAATATTGATCGAAACCAGGTCTAATTGTCTGTTTCAGTGTGGTACCACAATACTGCGTGATTCAAACCCGAAAAAATCCAGGATCTGGCCAACAAATTTGCGAAGAAGGCAAAATCATGAGCCAGATGCGGGCATAACCCAGACCTAACCCAGACCTAACCGGTGTTATCCTCTAAAATATTGATCGAAACCAGGTTCAATAGTCTGTTTCAGTGTGGTACCACATTACTACGTGATTCAAACCAGAGAAAACCAAGGTTCTGGCCAACAGGTATGCGGAAAAGGCAAAATCATGAGCCACATGCGGGCATAACCCAGACCTAACCCAGACCTAACCGGTGTTATCCTCTGAAATATTGATCGAAACCAGGTTTAATTGTCTGTTTCATTGTGGTACCACATTACTACGTGATTCAAACCAGAGAAAACCAAGGATCTGGCCAACAGGTATGCGGAAAAGGCAAAATCATGAGCCACATGCGGGAATAACCCAGACCTAACCCAGACCTAACCGGTGTTATCCTCTAAAATATTGATCGAAACCAGGTTCAATAGTCTGTTTCAGTGTGGTACCACATTACTCCGTGATTCAAACCAGAGAAAACCAAGGTTCTGGCCAACAGGTATGCGGAAAAGGCAAAATCATGAGCCACATGCGGGCATAACCCAGACCTATCCCAGACCTAACCGGTGTTATCCTCTGAAATATTGATCGAAACCAGGTTTAATTGTCTGTTTCATTGTGGTACCACATTACTACGTGATTCAAACCAGAGAAAACCAAGGATCTGGCCAACAGGTATGCGGAAAAGGCAAAATCATGAGCCACATGCGGGAATAACCCAGACCTAACCCAGACCTAACCGGTGTTATCCTCTAAAATATTGATCGAAACCAGGTTTAGTTGTCTGTTTCAGTGTGGTACCCCAATACTACGTGATTCAAACCCGAAAAAATCCAGGATCAGGCCAACAAATTTGCGAAGAAGGTAAAATCATGAGCCAGATGCGGGCATAACCCAGACCTTACCCCGACCTAACCGGTGTTATCCTCTAAAATATTGATCGAAACCAGGTTTAATTGTCTGTTTCAGTGTGGTACCACATTACTACGTGATTCAAACCCGAAAAAACCCAGGATCTGGCCTACAAGTATGCGAAGAAGGCAAAATCATGAGCCAGATGCGGGCATAACCCAGACCTAACCCAGACATAACCGGTTTTATCCTCTAAAATATTGATCGAAAACAAGTTTAATTGTCTGTTTCATTGTGGTACCACATTACTACCTGATTCATACAAGATAAAACCAAGGTTCTGGTCAGCAAGAATGCGGAAATGCAAAATCATGAGCCAGATGTGGACATAACCCATACCTAACCCAGACCTAGCCGGTTTTATCCTAGAAAATATTGATCGAAACCAGGTTTAATTGTCTGTTTCAGTGTGGTACGACATTACTACGTGATTCAAACCCGAAAAAACCCAGGATCTGGCCAACAAGTACGCGAAGAAGTCAAAATCATGAGCCAGATGCGGGCATAACCCAGAACTAACCCAGACCTTACCGGTTTTACCGACTAAAATACTGACCGAATCCAGGTTTAATTGGCTGTTTCAGTGTGGTACCACATTTCTGCGTGATTCAAACCCGAAAAAACCAAGGATGTGGCCTACAAGTATGCCAAGAAGGCAAAATCATGAGCGAGATGCGGGCATAACCCAGACCTAACCCAGACCTAACCGGTTTTATCCTAGAAAATATTGATCGAAACCCAGTTTAATGGACTGTTTCGCTGTGGTACCACATTACTACGTGATTCAAACCAGAGAAAACCAAGGATCTGGCCAACAAGTATGCCAAGAAGGCAAAATCATGAGCCAGATGCGGGCATAACCCAGACCTAAGCCCGACCTAACCGGTTTTATCGTCTAAAATATTGATCGAGACCAGGTTTAACTGTCTGTTTCAGTGTGGTACCACATTTCTCCGTGATTCAAACCCGAAAAAACCAAGGATCTGGCCTACAAGTATGCCAAGAAGGCAAAATCATGAGCGAGATGCGGGCATAACCCAGACCTAACCCAGACCTAACCGGTTTTATCCTAGAAAATATTGATCGAAACCAAGTTTAATGGTCTGTTTCGCTGTGGTACCACATTACTACGTGATTCAAACCAGAGAAAACCAAGGATCTGGCCAACAAGTATGCCAAGATGGCAAAATCATGAGCCAGATGCGGGCATAACCCAGACCTAACCCAGACGTGACCGTTGTTATCCTCTAAAATATTGATCGAAACCAGGTTTAGTTGACTGTTTCACTGTGGTACCACATTACTACGTGATTCAAACCAGAGAAAACGAAGGATCTGGCCAACAGGTATGCGGAAAAGGCAAAATCATGAGCCACATGCGGGCATAACCCAGACCTAACCCAGACATAACCGGTGTTATCCTCTGAAATATTGATCGAAACCAGGTTTAATTGTCTGTTTCATTGTGGTACCACATTACTACGTGATTCAAAGCAGAGAAAACCAAGGATCTGGCCAACAGGTATGCGGTAAAGGCAAAATCATGAGCCACATGCGGGCATAACCCAGACCTAACCCAGACCGATCCGGTGTTATCCTCTAAAATATTGATCGAAACCAGGTCTAATTGTCTGTTTCAGTGTGGTACCACAATACTGCGTGATTCAAACCCGAAAAAATGCAGGATCTGGCCAACAAATTTGCGAAGAAGGCAAAATCATGAGCCAGATGCGGGCATAACCCAGACCTAACCCAGACCTAACCGGTGTTATCCTCTAAAATATTGATCGAAACCAGGTTCAATAGTCTGTTTCAGTGTGGTACCACATTACTACGTGATTCAAACCAGAGAAAACCAAGGTTCTGGCCAACAGGTATGCGGAAAAGGCAAAATCATGAGCCACATGCGGGCATAACCCAGACCTAACCCAGACCTAACCGGTGTTATCCTCTGAAATATTGATCGAAACCAGGTTTAATTGTCTGTTTCATTGTGGTACCACATTACTACGTGATTCAAACCAGGGAAAACCAAGGATCTGGCCAACAGGTATGCGGAAAAGGCAAAATCATGAGCCACATGCGGGAATAACCCAGACCTAACCCAGACCTAACCGGTGTTATCGTCTAAAATATTGATCGAAACCAGGTTTAGTTGTCTGTTTCAGTGTGGTACCACAATACTACGTGATTCAAACCCGAAAAAATCCAGGATCTGGCCAACAAATTTGCGAAGAAGGTAAAATCATGAGCCAGATGCGGGCATAACCCAGACCTTACCCCGACCTAATCGGTGTTATCCTCTAAATTATTGATCGAAACCAGGTTTAATTGTCTGTTTCAGTGTGGTACCACATTACTACGTGATTCAAACCCGAAAAAACCCAGGATCTGGCCTACAAGTATGCGAAGAAGGCAAAATCATGAGCCAGATGCGGGCATAACCCAGACCTAACCCAGACATAACCGGTGTTATCCTCTAAAATATTGATCGAAACCAGGTTTAGTTGTCTGTTTCAGTGTGGTACCACAATACTACGTGATTCAAACCCGAAAAAATCCAGGATCTGGCCAACAAATTTGCGAAGAAGGTAAAATCATGAGCCAGATGCGGGCATAACCCAGACCTTACCCCGACCTAACCGGTGTTATCCTCTAAAATATTGATCGAAAACAAGTTTAATTGTCTGTTTCAGTGTGGTACCACATTACTACCTGATTCAAACAAGATAAAACCAAGGTTCTGGTCAGCAAGAATGCGGGAATGCAAAATCATGAGCCAGATGTGGACATAACCCATACCTAACCCAGACCTAGCCGGTTTTATCCTAGAAAATATTGATCGAAACCAGGTTTAATTGTCTGTTTCAGTGTGGTACGACATTACTACGTGATTCAAACCCGAAAAAACCCAGGATCTGGCCAACAAGAATGCGGACAAGGCAAAACCATGAGCCAGATGCGGGTATAACCCAGACTTAACCCAGACCTATCCGGTGTTACCGCCTAAAATACTGACCGAATCCAGCTTTAATTGACTGTTACTGTGTGGCACCACATTACTACGTGATTCAAACCCGAAAAAACCCAGGTTCTGTCCAAGAAGTATGCGGAGAAGGCAAAATCATCCACCAGATGCGGGCATAACCCAGACCTAACCCAGACCTAACCGGTTTTATCGTCTAAACTATTGATCGAAACCAGGTTTAATTGTCTGTTTCAGTGTGGTACCACATTTCTGCGTGATTCAAACCCGAAAAAACCAAGGATCTGGCCTACAAGTATGCCAAGAAGGCAAAATCATGAGCGAGATGCGGGCATAACCCAGACCTAACCCAGACCTAACCGGTTTTATCCTAGAAAATATTGATCGAAACCCAGTTTAATGGACTGTTTCGCTGTGGTACCACATTACTACGTGATTCAAACCAGAGAAGACCAAGGATCTGGCCAACAAGTATGCCAAGAAGGCAAAATCATGAGCCAGATGCGGGCATAACCCAGACCTAACCCAGACCTAACCGGTGTTATCCTCTAAAATATTGATCGAAACCAGGTTCAATAGTCTGTTTCAGTGTGGTACCACATTACTACGTGATTCAAACCAGAGAAAACCAAGGTTCTGGCCAACAGGTATGCGGAAAAGGCAAAATCATGAGCCACATGCGGGTATAACCCAGACCTAACCCAGACCTAACCGGTGTTATCCTCTGAAATATTGATCGAAACCAGGTTTAATTGTCTGTTTCATTGTGGTACCACATTACTACGTGATTCAAACCAGAGAAAACCAAGGATCTGGCCAACAGGTATGCGGAAAAGGCAAAATCATGAGCCACATGCGGGAATAACCCAGACCTAACCCAGACCTAACCGGTGTTATCCTCTAAAATATTGATCGAAACCAGGTTTAGTTGTCTGTTTCAGTGTGGTACCACAATACTACGTGATTCAAACCCGAAAAAATCCAGGATCTGGCCAACAAATTTGCGAAGAAGGTAAAATCATGAGCCAGATGCGGGCATAACCCAGACCTTACCCCGACCTAACCGGTGTTATCCTCTAAAATATTGATCGAAACCAGGTTTAATTGTCTGTTTCAGTGTGGTACCACATTACTACGTGATTCAAACCCGAAAAAACCCAGGATCTGGCCTACAAGTATGCGAAGAAGGCAAAATCATGAGCCAGATGCGGGCATAACCCAGACCTAACCCAGACATAACCGGTTTTATCCTCTAAAATATTGATCGAAAACAAGTTTAATTGTCTGTTTCATTGTGGTACCACATTACTACCTGATTCATACAAGATAAAACCAAGGTTCTGGTCAGCAAGGATGCGGAAATGCAAAATCATGAGCCAGATGTGGACATAACCCATACCTAACCCAGACCTAGCCGGTTTTATCCTAGAAAATATTGATCGAAACCAGGTTTAATTGTCTGTTTCAGTGTGGTACGACATTACTACGTGATTCAAACCCGAAAAGACCCAGGATCTGGCCAACAAGTACGCGAAGAAGTCAAAATCATGAGCCAGATGCGGGCATAACCCAGAACTAACCCAGACCTTACCGGTTTTACCGACTAAAATACTGACCGAATCCAGGTTTAATTGGCTGTTTCAGTGTGGTACCACATTTCTGCGTGATTCAAACCCGAAAAAACCAAGGATGTGGCCTACAAGTATGCCAAGAAGGCAAAATCATGAGCGAGATGCGGGCATAACCCAGACCTAACCCAGACCTAACCGGTTTTATCCTAGAAAATATTGATCGAAACCCAGTTTAATGGACTGTTTCGCTGTGGTACCACATTACTACGTGATTCAAACCAGAGAAAACCAAGGATCTGGCCAACAAGTATGCCAAGAAGGCAAAATCATGAGCCAGATGCGGGCATAACCCAGACCTAACCCCGACCTAACCGGTTTTATCGTCTAAAATATTGATCGAGACCAGGTTTAACTGTCTGTTTCAGTGTGGTACCACATTTCTCCGTGATTCAAACCCGAAAAAACCAAGGATCTGGCCTACAAGTATGCCAAGAAGGCAAAATCATGAGCGAGATGCGGGCATAACCCAGACCTAACCCAGACCTAACCGGTTTTATCCTAGAAAATATTGATCGAAACCAAGTTTAATGGTCTGTTTCGCTGTGGTACCACATTACTACGTGATTCAAACCAGAGAAAACCAAGGATCTGGCCAACAAGTATGCCAAGATGGCAAAATCATGAGCCAGATGCGGGCATAACCCAGACCTAACCCAGACGTGACCGTTGTTATCCTCTAAAATATTGATCGAAACCAGGTTTAGTTGACTGTTTCACTGTGGTACCACATTACTACGTGATTCAAACCAGAGAAAACGAAGGATCTGGCCTACAAGTATGCGAAGAAGGCAAAATCATGAGCCAGATGCGGGCATAACCCAGACCTAACCCAGACATAACCGGTGTTATCCTCTAAAATATTGATCGAAACCAGGTTTAGTTGTCTGTTTCAGTGTGGTACCACAATACTACGTGATTCAAACCCGAAAAAATCCAGGATCTGGCCAACAAATTTGCGAAGAAGGTAAAATCATGAGCCAGATGCGGGCATAACCCAGACCTTACCCCGACCTAACCGGTGTTATCCTCTAAAATATTGATCGAAAACAAGTTTAATTGTCTGTTTCAGTGTGGTACCACATTACTACCTGATTCAAACAAGATAAAACCAAGGTTCTGGTCAGCAAGAATGCGGGAATGCAAAATCATGAGCCAGATGTGGACATAACCCATACCTAACCCAGACCTAGCCGGTTTTATCCTAGAAAATATTGATCGAAACCAGGTTTAATTGTCTGTTTCAGTGTGGTACGACATTACTACGTGATTCAAACCCGAAAAAACCCAGGATCTGGCCAACAAGAATGCGGACAAGGCAAAACCATGAGCCAGATGCGGGTATAACCCAGACTTAACCCAGACCTATCCGGTGTTACCGCCTAAAATACTGACCGAATCCAGCTTTAATTGACTGTTACTGTGTGGCACCACATTACTACGTGATTCAAACCCGAAAAAACCCAGGTTCTGTCCAAGAAGTATGCGGAGAAGGCAAAATCATCCACCAGATGCGGGCATAACCCAGACCTAACCCAGACCTAACCGGTTTTATCGTCTAAACTATTGATCGAAACCAGGTTTAATTGTCTGTTTCAGTGTGGTACCACATTTCTGCGTGATTCAAACCCGAAAAAACCAAGGATCTGGCCTACAAGTATGCCAAGAAGGCAAAATCATGAGCGAGATGCGGGCATAACCCAGACCTAACCCAGACCTAACCGGTTTTATCCTAGAAAATATTGATCGAAACCCAGTTTAATGGACTGTTTCGCTGTGGTACCACATTACTACGTGATTCAAACCAGAGAAGACCAAGGATCTGGCCAACAAGTATGCCAAGAAGGCAAAATCATGAGCCAGATGCGGGCATAACCCAGACCTAACCCAGACCTAACCGGTGTTATCCTCTAAAATATTGATCGAAACCAGGTTCAATAGTCTGTTTCAGTGTGGTACCACATTACTACGTGATTCAAACCAGAGAAAACCAAGGTTCTGGCCAACAGGTATGCGGAAAAGGCAAAATCATGAGCCACATGCGGGTATAACCCAGACCTAACCCAGACCTAACCGGTGTTATCCTCTGAAATATTGATCGAAACCAGGTTTAATTGTCTGTTTCATTGTGGTACCACATTACTACGTGATTCAAACCAGAGAAAACCAAGGATCTGGCCAACAGGTATGCGGAAAAGGCAAAATCATGAGCCACATGCGGGAATAACCCAGACCTAACCCAGACCTAACCGGTGTTATCCTCTAAAATATTGATCGAAACCAGGTTTAGTTGTCTGTTTCAGTGTGGTACCACAATACTACGTGATTCAAACCCGAAAAAATCCAGGATCTGGCCAACAAATTTGCGAAGAAGGTAAAATCATGAGCCAGATGCGGGCATAACCCAGACCTTACCCCGACCTAACCGGTGTTATCCTCTAAAATATTGATCGAAACCAGGTTTAATTGTCTGTTTCAGTGTGGTACCACATTACTACGTGATTCAAACCCGAAAAAACCCAGGATCTGGCCTACAAGTATGCGAAGAAGGCAAAATCATGAGCCAGATGCGGGCATAACCCAGACCTAACCCAGACATAACCGGTGTTATCCTCTAAAATATTGATCGAAACCAGGTTTAGTTGTCTGTTTCAGTGTGGTACCACAATACTACGTGATTCAAACCCGAAAAAATCCAGGATCTGGCCAACAAATTTGCGAAGAAGGTAAAATCATGAGCCAGATGCGGGCATAACCCAGACCTTACCCCGACCTAACCGGTGTTATCCTCTAAAATATTGATCGAAAACAAGTTTAATTGTCTGTTTCAGTGTGGTACCACATTACTACCTGATTCAAACAAGATAAAACCAAGGTTCTGGTCAGCAAGAATGCGGGAATGCAAAATCATGAGCCAGATGTGGACATAACCCATACCTAACCCAGACCTAGCCGGTTTTATCCTAGAAAATATTGATCGAAACCAGGTTTAATTGTCTGTTTCAGTGTGGAACGACATTACTACGTGATTCAAACCCGAAAAAACCCAGGATCTGGCCAACAAGTATGCGAAGAAGGCAAAACCATGAGCCAGATGCGGGCATAACCCAGACCTAACCCAGACCTTACCGGTTTTACCGACTAAAATACTGACCGAATCCTGGTTTAATTGGCTGTTTCAGTGTGGTACCACATTACTACGTGATTCAAAGCAGAGAAAACCAAGGATATGGCCTACAAGTATGCGGAAAAGGCAAAATCATGAGCCAGATGCGGGCATAACCCGGACCTAACCCAGACCTAACCGGTGTTATTCTCTAAAATATTGATCGAAACCAAGTTTAATGGACTGTTTCAGTGTGGTGCCACATTACTACGTGATTCGAACCCGAAAAAACCCAGGATCTGGCCAACAAGAATGCGGACAAGGCAAAACCATGAGCCAGATGCGGGTATAACCCAGACCTAACCCAGACCTATCCGGTGTTACCGCCTAAAATACTGACCGAATCCAGCTTTAATTGACTGTTACTGTGTGGCACCACATTACTACGTGATTCAAACCCGAAAAAACCCAGGTTCTGTCCAAGAAGTATGCGGAGAAGGCAAAATCATCCACCAGATGCGGGCATAACCCAGACCTAACCCAGACCTAACCGGTTTTATCGTCTAAACTATTGATCGAAACCAGGTTTAATTGTCTGTTTCAGTGTGGTACCACATTTCTGCGTGATTCAAACCCGAAAAAACCAAGGATCTGGCCTACAAGTATGCCAAGAAGGCAAAATCATGAGCGAGATGCAGGCATAACCCAGACCTAACCCAGACCTAACCGGTTTTATCCTAGAAAATATTGATCGAAACCCAGTTTAATGGACTGTTTCGCTGTGGTACCACATTACTACGTGATTCAAACCAGAGAAGACCAAGGATCTGGCCAACAAGTATGCCAAGAAGCCAAAATCATGAGCCAGATGCGGGCATAACCCAGACCTAACCCAGACCTAACCGGTGTTATCCTCTAAAATATTGATCGAAACCAGGTTCAATAGTCTGTTTCAGTGTGGTACCACATTACTACGTGATTCAAACCAGAGAAAACCAAGGTTCTGGCCAACAGGTATGCGGAAAAGGCAAAATCATGAGTCACATGCGGGTATAACCCAGACCTAACCCAGACCTAACCGGTGTTATCCTCTGAAATATTGATCGAAACCAGGTTTAATTGTCTGTTTCATTGTGGTACCACATTACTACGTGATTCAAACCAGAGAAAACCAAGGATCTGGCCAAAAGGTATGCGGAAAAGGCAAAATCATGAGCCACATGCGGGAATAACCCAGACCTAACCCAGACCTAACCGGTGTTATCCTCTAAAATATTGATCGAAACCAGGTTTAGTTGTCTGTTTCAGTGTGGTACCACAATACTACGTGATTCAAACCAGAAAAAATCCGGGATCTGGCCAACAAATTTGCGAAGAAGGTAAAATCATGAGCCAGATGCGGGCATAACCCAGACCTTACCCCGACCTAACCGGTGTTATCCTCTAAAATATTGATCGAAACCAGGTTTAATTGTCTGTTTCAGTGTGGTACCACATTACTACGTGATTCAAACCCGAAAAAACCCAGGATCTGGCCTACAAGTATGCGAAGAAGGCAAAATCATGAGCCAGATGCGGGCATAACCCAGACCTAACCCAGACATAACCGGTGTTATCCTCTAAAATATTGATCGAAACCAGGTTTAGTTGTCTGTTTCAGTGTGGTACCACAATACTACGTGATTCAAACCCGAAAAAATCCAGGATCTGGCCAACAAATTTGCGAAGAAGGTAAAATCATGAGCCAGATGCGGGCATAACCCAGACCTTACCCCGACCTAACCGGTGTTATCCTCTAAAATATTGATCGAAAACAAGTTTAATTGTCTGTTTCAGTGTGGTACCACATTACTACCTGATTCAAACAAGATAAAACCAAGGTTCTGGTCAGCAAGAATGCGGAAATGCAAAATCATGAGCCAGATGTGGACATAACCCATACCTAACCCAGACCTAGCCGGTTTTATCCTAGAAAATATTGATCGAAACCAAGTTTAATGGACTGTTTCAGTGTGGTGCCACATTACTACGTGATTCGAACCCGAAAAAACCCAGGATCTGGCCAACAAGAATGCGGACAAGGCAAAACCATGAGCCAGATGCGGGTATAACCCAGACTTAACCCAGACCTATCCGGTGTTACCGCCTAAAATACTGACCGAATCCAGCTTTAATTGACTGTTACTGTGTGGCACCACATTACTACGTGATTCAAACCAGAGAAAACCAAGGTTCTGGCCAACAGGTATGCGGAAAAGGCAAAATCATGAGCCACATGCGGGCATAACCCAGACCTATCCCAGACCTAACCGGTGTTATCCTCTGAAATATTGATCGAAACCAGGTTTAATTTTCTGTTTCATTGTGGTACCACATTACTACGTGATTCAAACCAGAGAAAACCAAGGATCTGGCCAACAGGTATGCGGAAAAGGCAAAATCATGAGCCACATGCGGGAATAACCCAGACCTAACCCAGACCTAACCGGTGTTATCCTCTAAAATATTGATCGAAACCAGGTTTAGTTGTCTGTTTCAGTGTGGTACCACAATACTACGTGATTCAAACCCGAAAAAATCCAGGATCTGGCCAACAAATTTGCGAAGAAGGTAAAATCATGAGCCAGATGCGGGCATAACCCAGACCTTACCCCGACCTAACCGGTGTTATCCTCTAAAATATTGATCGAAACCAGGTTTAATTGTCTGTTTCAGTGTGGTACCACATTACTACGTGATTCAAACCCGAAAAAACCCAGGATCTGGCCTACAAGTATGCGAAGAAGGCAAAATCATGAGCCAGATGCGGGCATAACCCAGACCTAACCCAGACATAACCGGTTTTATCCTCTAAAATATTGATCGAAAACAAGTTTAATTGTCTGTTTCAGTGTGGTACCACATTACTACCTGATTCATACAAGATAAAACCAAGGTTCTGGTCAGCAAGAATGCGGAAATGCAAAATCATGAGCCAGATGTGGGCATAACCCATACCTAACCCAGACCTAGACGGTTTTATCCTAGAAAATATTGATCGAAACCAGGTTTAATTGTCTGTTTCAGTGTGGTACGACATTACTACGTGATTCAAACCCGAAAAAACCCAGGATCTGGCCAACAAGTACGCGAAGAAGTCAAAATCATGAGCCAGATGCGGGCATAACCCAGAACTAACCCAGACCTTACCGGTTTTACCGACTAAAATACTGACCGAATCCAGGTTTAATTGGCTGTTTCAGTGTGGTACCACATTACTACGTGATTCAAAACAGAGAAAACCAAGGATATGGCATACAAGTATGCGGAAAAGGCAAAATCATGAGCCAGATGCGGGCATAACCCGGACCTAACCCAGACCTAACCGGTGTTATTCTCTAAAATATTGATCGAAACCAAGTTTAATGGACTGTTCCAGTGTGGTGCCACATTACTACGTGATTCGAACCCGAAAAAACCCAGGTCCTGTCCAAGAAGTATGCGGAGAAGGCAAAATCATCCACCAGATGCGGGCATAACCCAGACCTAACCCAGACCTAACCGGTTTTATCGTCTAAAATATTGATCGAAACCAGGTTTAATTGTCTGTTTCAGTGTGGTACCACATTTCTGCGTGATTCAAACCCGAAAAAACCAAGGATGTGGCCTACAAGTATGCCAAGAAGGCAAAATCATGAGCGAGATGCGGGCATAACCCAGACCTAACCCAGACCTAACCGGTTTTATCCTAGAAAATATTGATCGAAACCCAGTTTAATGGACTGTTTCGCTGTGGTACCACATTACTACGTGATTCAAACCAGAGAAAACCAAGGATCTGGCCAACAAGTATGCCAAGAAGGCAAAATCATGAGCCAGATGCGGGCATAACCCAGACCTAACCCCGACCTAACCGGTTTTATCGTCTAAAATATTGATCGAGACCAGGTTTAACTGTCTGTTTCAGTGTGGTACCACATTTCTCCGTGATTCAAACCCGAAAAAACCAAGGATCTGGCCTACAAGTATGCCAAGAAGGCATAATCATGAGCGAGATGCGGGCATAACCCAGACCTAACCCAGACCTAACCGGTTTTATCCTAGAAAATATTGATCGAAACCAAGTTTAATGGACTGTTTCGCTGTGGTACCACATTACTACGTGATTCAAACCAGAGGAAACCAAGGATCTGTCCAACAAGTATGCCAAGAAGGCAAAATCATGAGCCAGATGCGGGCATAACCCAGACCTAACCCAGACGTGACCGTTGTTATCCTCTAAAATATTGATCGAAACCAGGTTCAATAGTCTGCTTCAGTGTGGTACCACATTACTACGTGATTCAAAGCAGAGAAAACCAAGGATCTGGCCAACAGGTATGCGGTAAAGGCAAAATCATGAGCCACATGCGGGCATAACCCAGACCTAACCCAGACCGATCCGGTGTTATCCTCTAAAATATTGATCGAAACCAGGTCTAATTGTCTGTTTCAGTGTGGTACCACAATACTGCGTGATTCAAACCCGAAAAAATCCAGGATCTGGCCAACAAATTTGCGAAGAAGGCAAAATCATGAGCCAGATGCGGGCATAACCCAGACCTAACCCAGACCTAACCGGTGTTATCCTCTAAAATATTGATCGAAACCAGGTTCAATAGTCTGTTTCAGTGTGGTACCACATTACTACGTGATTCAAACCAGAGAAAACCAAGGTTCTGGCCAACAGGTATGCGGAAAAGGCAAAATCATGAGCCACATGCGGGCATAACCCAGACCTAACCCAGACCTAACCGGTGTTATCCTCTGAAATATTGATCGAAACCAGGTTTAATTGTCTGTTTCATTGTGGTACCACATTACTACGTGATTCAAACCAGAGAAAACCAAGGATCTGGCCAACAGGTATGCGGAAAAGGCAAAATCATGAGCCACATGCGGGAATAACCCAGACCTTACCCCGACCTAACGGGTGTTATCCTCTAAAATATTGATCGAAAACAAGTTTAATTGTCTGTTTCAGTGTGGTACCACATTACTACCTGATTCAAACAAGATAAAACCAAGGTTCTGGTCAGCAAGAATGCGGAAATGCAAAATCATGAGCCAGATGTGGACATAACCCATACCTAACCCAGACCTAGCCGGTTTTATCCTAGAAAATATTGATCGAAACCAGGTTTAATTGTCTGTTTCAGTGTGGTACGACATTACTACGTGATTCAAACCCGAAAAAACCCAGGATCTGGCCAACAAGTATGCGAAGAAGTCAAAATCATGAGCCAGATGCGGGCATAACCCAGACCTAACCCAGACCTTACCGGTTTTACCGACTAAAATACTGACCGAATCCAGGTTTAATTGGCTGTTTCAGTGTGGTACCACATTACTACGTGATTCAAAGCAGAGAAAACCAAGGATATGGCCTACAAGTATGCGGAAAAGGCAAAATCATGAGTCAGATGCGGGCATAACCCGGACCTAACCCAGACCTAACCGGTGTTATTCTCTAAAATATTGATCGAAACCAAGTTTAATGGACTGTTTCAGTGTGGTGCCACATTACTACGTGATTCGAACCCGAAAAAACCCAGGATCTGGCCAACAAGAATGCGGACAAGGCAAAACCATGAGCCAGATGCGGGTATAACCCAGACTTAACCCAGACCTATCCGGTGTTACCGCCTAAAATACTGACCGAATCCAGCTTTAATTGACTGTTACTGTGTGGCACCACATTACTACGTGATTCAAACCCGAAAAAACCCAGGTCCTGTCCAAGAAGTATGCGGAGAAGGCAAAATCATCCACCAGATGCGGGCATAACCCAGACCTAACCCAGACCTAACCGGTTTTATCGTCTAAAATATTGATCGAAACCAGGTTTAATTGTCTGTTTCAGTGTGGTACCACATTTCTGCGTGATTCAAACCCGAAAAAACCAAGGATCTGGCCTACAAGTATGCCAAGAAGGCAAAATCATGAGCGAGATGCGGGCATAACCCAGACCTAACCCAGACCTAACCGGTTTTATCCTAGAAAATATTGATCGAAACCCAGTTTAATGGACTGTTTCGCTGTGGTACCACATTACTACGTGATTCAAACCAGAGAAGACCAAGGATCTGGCCAACAAGTATGCCAAGAAGGCAAAATCATGAGACAGATGCGGGCATAACCCAGACCTAACCCAGACGTGACCGTTGTTATCCTCTAAAATATTGATCGAAACCAGGTTTAGTTGACTGTTTCGCTGTGGTACCACATTACTACGTGATTCAAACCAGAGAAAACCAAGGATCTGGCCAAAAAGTATGCCAAGCAGGCAAAATCATGAGCCAGATGCGGGCATAAACCAGACCGAACCCAGACGTGACCTTTGTTATCCTCTAAAATATTGATCGAAACCAGGTTTAGTTGACTGTTTCGCTGTGGTACCACATTACTACGTGATTCAAACCAGAGAAAACCAAGGATCTGGCCAACAGGTATGCGGAAAAGGCAAAATCAAGAGCCACATGCGGGCATAACCCAGACCTGACCCAGACCTAACCGGTGTTATCCTCTAAAATACTGACCGAATCCTGGCTTAATTGACTGCAACTGTTTGGTACCACGTTGCTACGTGATTCAATCCCGAAAAAACACAGGATCTGGCCAACAAGTATGTGAAGAAGGCAAAATCATGAGCCACATGCGGGCATAACCCAGACCTAACCCAGACCTAACCGGTGTTATCCTCTAAAATATTGATCGAAACCAGGTTCAATAGTCTGCTTCAGTGTGGTACCACAATACTACGTGATTCAAACCAGAGAAAACCAAGGATCTGGCCAACAGGTATGCGGAAAACGCAAAATCAAGAGCCACATGCGGGCATAACCCAGACCTGACCCAGACCTAACCGGTGTTATCCTCTAAAATACTGACCGAATCCTGGCTTAATTGACTGTAACTGTTTGGTACCACGTTGCTACGTGATTCAAACCCGAAAAAACACAGGATCTGGCCAACAAGTATGCGAAGAAGGCAAAATCATGGGCCAGATGTGGACATAACCCATTTCTAACCCAGACCTAACCTGTTTTACCCTCTAAAATATTGATCGAAACCAGGTTCAATAGTCTGCTTCAGTGTGGTACCACATTACTACGTGATTCAAACCAGAGAAAACCAAGGATCTGGCCAACAGGTATGCGGAAAAGGCAAAATCATGAGCCACATGCGGGAATAACCCAGACCTAACCCAGACCTAACCGGTGTTATCCTCTAAAATATTGATCGAAACCAGGTTCAATAGTCTGTTTCAGTGTGGTACCACATTACTACGTGATTCAAACCAGAGAAAACCAAGGTTCTGGCCAACAGGTATGCGGAAAAGGCAAAATCATGAGCCACATGCGGGCATAACCCAGACCTAACCCAGACCTAACCGGTGTTATCCTCTAAAATATTGATCGAAACCAGGTTTAGTTGTCTGTTTCAGTGTGGTACCACAATACTACGTGATTCAAACCCGAAAAAATCCAGGATCTGGCCAACAAATTTGCGAGGAAGGTAAAATCATGAGCCAGATGCGGGCATAACCCAGACCTTACCCCGACCTAACCGGTGTTATCCTCTAAAATATTGATCGAAACCAGGTTTAATTGTCTGTTTCAGTGTGGTACCACATTACTACGTGATTCAAACCCGAAAAAACGCAGGATCTGGCCTACAAGTATACGAAGAAGGCAAAATCATGAGCCAGATGCGGGCATAACCCAGACCTAACCCAGACATAACCGGTTTTATCCTCTAAAATATTGATCGAAAACAAGTTTAATGGACTGTTTCAGTGTGGTGCCACATTACTACGTGATTCGAACCCGAAAAAACCCAGGTCCTGTCCAAGAAGTATGCGGAGAAGGCAAAATCATCCACCAGATGCGGGCATAACCCAGACCTAACCCAGACCTAACCGGTTTTATCGTCTAAAATATTGATCGAAACCAGGTTCAATTGTCTGTTTCAGTGTGGTACCACATTTCTGCGTGATTCAATCCCGAAAAAACCAAGGATCTGGCCTACAAGTATGCCAAGAAGGCATAATCATGAGCGAGATGCGGGCATAACCCAGACCTAACCCAGACCTAACCGGTGTTATCCTCTATAATATTGATCGAAACCAGGTTCAATTGTCTGCTTCAGTGTGGTACCACATTACTACGTGATTCAAACCAGAGAAAACCAAGAATCTGGCCAACATGAATGCGAACAAGGCAAAATCATGAGCGAGATGCGGGCAAAACCCAGACCTAACCCAGACCTAACCGGTGTTATCCTCTGAAATATTGATCGAAACCAGGTTTAATTGTCTGTTTCAGTGTGGTACCTCATTACTACGTGATTCAAACCAGAGAAAACAAAGGATCTGGCCAACAAGAATGCGGAATAGGCAAAATCGTGAGCCAGATGCGGGTATAACCCAGACCTAACCCAGCCCTAACCGGTATTACCCTGTAAAATATTGATCGAACCAGGTTTAGTAGACTGTTTCGCTGTGGTACCACATTACTACGTGATTCAAACCCGAAAAAACCCAGGATATGGCCAACAAGTATGCGCAGAAGGCAAAATCATGAGCCAGATGTGGGCATAATCCAGACCTAACCCAGACCTAACCGGTGTTATCCTCTATGATATTGATCGAAAACCAGGTTTAATGGACTGTTTCAGTGTGGAACCACATTACTACGTGATTCAAACCAGAGAAAACCAAGGATCTGGGCTAGAAGTATGCGGAAAAGGCAAAATCATGAGCCAGATGCGGGCATAACCCAGACCTAACCCAGACCTTACCGGTGTTATCCTCTAAAATATCGATCGAAACCAGGTTCAATTGTCTGTTTCAGTGTGGTACCACATTACTACGTGATTCAAACCAGAGAAAACCAAGGATCTGGCCAACAAGAATGCGAAGAAGGCAAAATCATGAGCGAGATGCGGGCATTACCCAGACCTAACCCAGACCTAACCGGTTTTATCCTCTGAAATATTGATCGAAACCAGGTTTAATTGACTGTTTCAATGTGGTGCCACATTACTACGTGATTCAAACCCGAAAAAACACAGGATCTGGCCAACAAGTATGCGGAAAAGGCAAAATCATGAGCCAGATGCGGGCATAACCCAGACCTAACCCAGATCTAACCGGTGTTACCCAGTAAAATATTGATCGAACCAGGTTCAGTAGACTGTTTCGCTGTGGTACCACATTACTACGTGATTCAAACCCGAAAAAACACAGGATGTGGCCAACAAGTATGCGGAAAAGGCAAAATCATGAGCCAGATGCGGGCATAACCCAGACCTAACCCAGATCTAACCGCTGTTACCCTGTAAAATATTGATCGAACCAGGTTTAGTAGACTGTTTCGCTGTGGTACCACATTACTACGTGTTTCAAACATGAAAAAACCCAGGATCTGGCCAACAACTATGCGAAAAAGGCAAAATCATGAGCGAGATGCGGGCATAACCCAGACCTAACCCAGACCTAACCGGTGTTACCGACTGAAATACTGACCGAATCCAGCTTTAATTGACTGTTACTGTGTGGCACCACATTACTACGTTGTTCAAACCCGAAAAAACCCAGGACCTGTCCAACAAGTATGCGAAGGAGGCAAAATCATGAGCCAGATGCGGGCATAACCCAGACCTAACCCAGACCTAACCGGTTTTATCCTCTAAAATATTGATTGAAACCAGGTTTAATTGTCTGTTTCAGTGTGGTACCACATTACTACGTGATTCAAACCCGAAAAAACACAGGATCTGGCCAACAAGAATGCGAATTAGGCAAAATCATGACCCAGATGCGAGAATAACCTAGACCTAACCCAGACCTAACCGGTTTTATCCTCCAAAATATTGATCGAAACCAAGTTTAATGGACTGTTTCGCAGTGGTACCACATTACTACGTGATTCAAACCAGAGAAAACCAAGGATCTGGCCAACAAGTATGCGGAAAAGGCAAAATCATGCGCCAGATGCGGGCATACCCCAGACCTAACCGTTGTTATCCTCTAAAATGTGGATCGAAACCAAGTTTAATGGACTGTTCCAGTGTGGTGCCACATTACTACGTGATTCAAACCCTAAAAAACCCAGGATCTGGCCAACAAGTTTGCGAAGAGGGCAAAATCATGAGCCACATGCGGGAATAACCCAGACCTAACCCAGACCTAACCGGTGTTATCCTCTAAAATATTGATCGAAACCAGGTTTAGTTGTCTGTTTCAGTGTGGTACCACAATACTACGTGATTCAAACCCGAAAAAATCCAGGATCTGGCCAACAAATTTGCGAAGAAGGTAAAATCATGAGCCAGATGCGGGCATAACCCAGACCTTACCCCGACCTAACCGGTGTTATCCTCTAAAATATTGATCGAAACCAGGTTTAATTGTCTGTTTCAGTGTGGTACCACATTACTACGTGATTCAAACCCGAAAAAACCCAGGATCTGGCCTACAAGTATGCGAAGAAGGCAAAATCATGAGCCAGATGCGGGCATAACCCAGACCTAACCCAGACATAACCGGTGTTATCCTCTAAAATATTGATCGAAACCAGGTTTAGTTGTCTGTTTCAGTGTGGTACCACAATACTACGTGATTCAAACCCGAAAAAATCCAGGATCTGGCCAACAAATTTGCGAAGAAGGTAAAATCATGAGCCAGATGCGGGCATAACCCAGACCTTACCCCGACCTAACCGGTGTTATCCTCTAAAATATTGATCGAAAACAAGTTTAATTGTCTGTTTCAGTGTGGTACCACATTACTACCTGATTCAAACAAGATAAAACCAAGGTTCTGGTCAGCAAGAATGCGGAAATGCAAAATCATGAGCCAGATGTGGACATAACCCATACCTAACCCAGACCTAGCCGGTTTTATCCTAGAAAATATTGATCGAAACCAGGTTTAATTGTCTGTTTCAGTGTGGTACGACATTACTACGTGATTCAAACCCGAAAAAACCCAGGATCTGGCCAACAAGTATGCGAAGAAGTCAAAATCATGAGCCAGATGCGGGCATAACCCAGACCTAACCCAGACCTTACCGGTTTTACCGACTAAAATACTGACCGAATCCAGGTTTAATTGGCTGTTTCAGTGTGGTACCACATTACTACGTGATTCAAAGCAGAGAAAACCAAGGATATGGCCTACAAGTATGCGGAAAAGGCAAAATCATGAGCCAGATGCGGGCATAACCCGGACCTAACCCAGACCTAACCGGTGTTATTCTCTAAAATATTGATCGAAACCAAGTTTAATGGACTGTTTCAGTGTGGTGCCACATTACTACGTGATTCAAACCCGAAAAAACCCAGGTCCTGTCCAAGAAGTATGCGGAGAAGGCAAAATCATCCACCAGATGCGGGCATAACCCAGACCCAACCCAGACCTAACCGGTTTTATCGTCTAAAATATTGATCGAAACCAGGTTTAATTGTCTGTTTCAGTGTGGTACCACATTTCTGCGTGATTCAAACCCGAAAAAACCAAGGATCTGGCCTACAAGTATGCCAAGAAGGCAAAATCATGAGCGAGATGCGGGCATAACCCAGACCTAACCCAGACCTAACCGATTTTATCCTAGAAAATATTGATCGAAACCCAGTTTAATGGACTGTTTCGCTGTGGTACCACATTACTACGTGATTCAAACCAGAGAAGACCAAGGATCTGGCCAACAAGTATGCCAAGAAGGCAAAATCATGAGACAGATGCGGGCATAACCCAGACCTAACCCAGACGTGACCGTTGTTATCCTCTAAAATATTGATCGAAACCAGGTTTAGTTGACTGTTTCGCTGTGGTACCACATTACTACGTGATTCAAACCAGAGAAAACCAAGGATCTGGCCAAAAAGTATGCCAAGCAGGCAAAATCATGAGCCAGATGCGGGCATAACCCAGACCGAACCCAGACGTGACCGTTGTTATCGTCTAAAATATTGATCGAAACCAGGTTTAGTTGACTGTTTCGCTGTGGTACCACATTACTACGTGATTCAAACCAGAGAAAACCAAGGATCTGGCCAACAGGTATGCGGAAAAGGCAAAATCAAGAGCCACATGCGGGCATAACCCAGACCTGACCCAGACCTAACCGGTGTTATCCTCTAAAATACTGACCGAATCCTGGCTTAATTGACTGCAACTGTTTGGTACCACGTTGCTACGTGATTCAATCCCGAAAAAACACAGGATCTGGCCAACAAGTATGCGAAGAAGGCAAAATCATGAGCCACATGCGGGCATAACCCAGACCTAACCCAGACCTAACCGGTGTTATCCTCTAAAATATTGATCGAAACCAGGTTCAATAGTCTGCTTCAGTGTGGTACCACAATACTACGTGATTCAAACCAGAGAAAACCAAGGATCTGGCCAACAGGTATGCGGAAAAGGCAAAATCAAGAGCCACATGCGGGCATAACCCAGACCTGACCCAGACCTAACCGGTGTTATCCTCTAAAATACTGACCGAATCCTGGCTTAATTGACTGTAACTGTTTGGTACCACGTTGCTACGTGATTCAAACCCGAAAAAACACAGGATCTGGCCAACAAGTATGGGAAGAAGGCAAAATCATGGGCCAGATGTGGACATAACCCATTTCTAACCCAGACCTAACCTGTTTTACCCTCTAAAATATTGATCGAAACCAGGTTCAATAGTCTGCTTCAGTGTGGTACCACATTACTACGTGATTCAAACCAGAGAAAACCAAGGATCTGGCCAACAGGTATGCGGAAAAGGCAAAATCATGAGCCACATGCGGGCATAACCCAGACCTAACCCAGACCTAACCGGTGTTATCCTCTAAAATATTGATCGAAACCAGGTTTAATTGTCTGTTTCATTGTGGTACCACATTACTACGTGATTCAAACCAGAGAAAATCAAGGATCTGGCCAACGAGAATGCGGAATAGGCAAAATCGTGAGCCAGATGCGGGCATAACCCAGACCTAACCCAGTCCTAACCGGTGTTACCGACTAAAATAGTGACCGAATCCAGGTATAATTGACTGTTACTGTGTGGTTCCACATTACTACGTGATTCAAACCCGAAAAAACCCAGGATATGGCCAACAAGTATGCGCAGAAGGCAAAATCATGAGCCAGATGCGGGCATAATCCAGACCTAACCCAGACCTAACCGGTGTCATCCTCTATGATATTGATCGAAAACCATTTTTAATGGACTGTTTCTGTGTGGAACCACATTACTACGTGATTCAAACCAGAGAAAACCAAGGATCTGGCCTAGATGTATGCGGAAAAGGCAAAATCATGAGCCAGATGCGGGCATAACCCAGACCTGACCCAGACCTAACCGGGGTTATCCTCTAAAATACTGACTGAATCCAGGCTTAATTTACTGTAACTGTTTGCTACCACGTTACTACGTGATTCATACCCGAAAAAACACAGGATCTGGCCAACAAGTATGCGAAGAAGGCAAAATCATGAGCCAGATGCGGGCATAACCCAGGCCTAACCCAGACCTAACCAGTGTTATCCTCTAAAATATTGATCGAAACCAGGTTTAATTGTCTGTTTCAGTGTGATACCACAATACTACGTGATTCAAACCCGAGAGAATCCAGGAACTGGCCAACAAATTTGCGAAGAAGGCAAAATCATGAGCCAGATGCGGGCATAACCCAGACCTAACCCCGACCTAACCGGTTTTATCGTCTAAAATATTGATCGAGACCAGGTTTAACTGTCTGTTTCAGTGTGGTACCACATTTCTCCGTGATTCAAACCCGAAAAAACCAAGGATCTGGCCTACAAGTATGCCAAGAAGGCATAATCATGAGCGAGATGCGGGCATAACCCAGACCTAACCCAGACGTGACCGTTGTTATCCTCTAAAATATTGATCGAAACCAGGTTCAATAGTCTGCTTCAGTGTGGTACCACATTACTACGTGATTCAAACCAGAGAAAACCAAGGATCTGGCCAACAGGTATGCGGAAAAGGCAAAATCATGAGCCACATGCGGGAATAACCCAGACCTAACCCAGACCTAACCGGTGTTATCCTCTAAAATATTGATCGAAACCAGGTTCAATAGTCTGTTTCAGTGTGGTACCACATTACTACGTGATTCAAACCAGAGAAAACCAAGGTTCTGGCCAACATGTACGCGGAAAAGGCAAAATCATGAGCCACATGCGGGCATAACCCAGACCTAACCCAGACCTAACCGGTGTTATCCTCTGAAATATTGATCGAAACCAGGTTTAATTGTCTGTTTCATTGTGGTACCACATTACTACGTGATTCAAACCAGAGAAAACCAAGGATCTGGCCAACAGGTATGCGGAAAAGGCAAAATCATGAGCCACATGCGGGAATAACCCAGACCTAACCCAGACCTAACCGGTGTTATCCTCTAAAATATTCATCGAAACCAGGTTCAATAGTCTGCTTCAGTGTGGTACCACAATACTACGTGATTCAAACCAGAGAAAACCAAGGATCTGGCCAACAGGTATGCGGAAAAGGCAAAATCAAGAGCCACATGCGGGCATAACCCAGACCTGACCCAGACCTAACCGGTGTTATCCTCTAAAATACTGACCGAATCCTGGCTTAATTGACTGTAACTGTTTGGTACCACGTTGCTACGTGATTCAGACCCGAAAAAACCAAGGATCTGGCCAACAAGTATGCGAAGAAGGCATAATCATGAGCGAGATGCGGGCATAACCCAGACCTAACCCAGACGTGACCGTTGTTATCCTCTAAAATATTGATCGAAACCAGGTTTAGTTGACTGTTTCGCTGTGGTACCACATTACTACGTGATTCAAACCAGAGAAAACCAAGGATCTGGCCAAAAAGTATGCCAAGCAGGCAAAATCATGAGCCAGATGCGGGCATAACCCAGACCGAACCCAGACGTGACCGTTGTTATCCTCTAAAATATTGATCGAAACCAGGTTTAGTTGACTGTTTCGCTGTGGTACCACATTACTACGTGATTCAAACCAGAGAAAACCAAGGATCTGGCCAACAGGTATGCGGAAAAGGCAAAATCAAGAGCCACATGCGGGCATAACCCAGACCTGACCCAGACCTAACCGGTGTTATCCTCTAAAATACTGACCGAATCCTGGCTTAATTTACTGTAACTGTTTGCTACCACGTTACTACGTGATACATACCCGAAAAAACACTGGATCTGGCCAACAAGTATGCGAAGAAGGCAAAATCATGAGCCAGATGCGGGCATAACCCAGACCTAACCCAGATCTAACCGGTGTTATCCTCTAAAATATTGATCGAAACCAGGTTCAATTGTCTGCTTCAGTGTGGTACCACATTACTACGTGATTCAAACCAGAGAAAACCAAGAATCTGGCCAACATGAATGCGAACAAGGCAAAATCATGAGCGAGATGCGGGCAAAACCCAGACCTAACCCAGACCTAACCGGTGTTATCCTCTGAAATATTGATCGAAACCAGGTTTAATTGTCTGTTTCAGTGTGGTACCACATTACTACGTGATTCAAACCAGAGAAAACAAAGGATCTGGCCAACAAGAATGCGGAATAGGCAAAATCGTGAGCCAGATGCGGGCATAACCCAGACCTAACCCAGCCCTAACCGGTATTACCCTGTAAAATATTGATCGAGCCAGGTTTAGTAGACTGTTTCGCTGTGGTACCACATTACTACGTGATTCAAACCCGAAAAAACCCTGGATATGGCCAACAAGTATGCGCAGAAGGCAAAATCATGAGCCAGATGCGGGCATAATCCAGACCTAACCCAGACCTAACCGGTGTTATCCTCTATGATATTGATCGAAAACCAGGTTTAATGGACTGTTTCAGTGTGGAACCACATTACTACGTGATTCAAACCAGAGAAAACCAAGGATCTGGGCTAGAAGTATGCGGAAAAGGCAAAATCATGAGCCAGATGCGGGCATAACCCAGACCTAACCCAGCCCTAACCGGTATTACCCTGTAAAATATTGATCGAACCAGGTTTAGTAGACTGTTTCGCTGTGGTACCACATTACTACGTGATTCAAACCCGAAAAAACCCAGGATATGGCCAACAAGTATGCGCAGAAGGCAAAATCATGAGCCAGATGCGGGCATAATCCAGACCTAACCCAGACCTAACCGGTGTTATCCTCTATGATATTGATCGAAAACCAGGTTTAATGGACTGTTTCAGTGTGGAACCACATTACTACGTGATTCAAACCAGAGAAAACCAAGGATCTGGGCTAGAAGTATGCGGAAAAGGCAAAATCATGAGCCAGATGCGGGCATAACCCAGACCTAACCCAGACCTTACCGGTGTTATCCTCTAAAATATCGATCGAAACCAGGTTCAATTGTCTGTTTCAGTGTGGTACCACATTACTACGTGATTCAAACCAGAGAAAACCAAGGATCTGGCCAACAGGTATGCGGAAAAGGCAAAATCAAGAGCCACATGCGGGCATAACCCAGACCTGACCCAGACCTAACCGGTGTTATCCTCTAAAATACTGACCGAATCCTGGCTTAATTGACTGCAACTGTTTGGTACCACGTTGCTACGTGATTCAATCCCGAAAAAACACAGGATCTGGCCAACAAGTATGCGAAGAAGGCAAAATCATGAGCCACATGCGGGCATAACCCAGACCTAACCCAGACCAAACCGGTGTTATCCTCTAAAATATTGATCGAAACCAGGTTCAATAGTCTGCTTCTGTGTGGTACCACAATACCACGTGATTCAAACCAGAGAAAACCAAGGATCTGGCCAACAGGTATGCGGAAAAGGCAAAATCAAGAGCCACATGCGGGCATAACCCAGACCTGACCCAGACCTAACCGGTGTTATCCTCTAAAATACTGACCGAATCCTGGCTTAATTGACTGTAACTGTTTGGTACCACGTTGCTACGTGATTCAAACCCGAAAAAACACAGGATCTGGCCAACAAGTATGGGAAGAAGGCAAAATCATGGGCCAGATGTGGACATAACCCATTTCTAACCCAGACCTAACCTGTTTTACCCTCTAAAATATTGATCGAAACCAGGTTCAATAGTCTGCTTCAGTGTGGTACCACATTACTACGTGATTCAAACCAGAGAAAACCAAGGATCTGGCCAACAGGTATGCGGAAAAGGCAAAATCATGAGCCACATGCGGGCATAACCCAGACCTAACCCAGACCTAACCGGTGTTATCCTCTAAAATATTGATCGAAACCAGGTTTAATTGTCTGTTTCATTGTGGTACCACATTACTACGTGATTCAAACCAGAGAAAATCAAGGATCTGGCCAACGAGAATGCGGAATAGGCAAAATCGTGAGCCAGATGCGGGCATAACCCAGACCTAACCCAGTCCTAACCGGTGTTACCGACTAAAATAGTGACCGAATCCAGGTATAATTGACTGTTACTGTGTGGTTCCACATTACTACGTGATTCAAACCCGAAAAAACCCAGGATATGGCCAACAAGTATGCGCAGAAGGCAAAATCATGAGCCAGATGCGGGCATAATCCAGACCTAACCCAGACCTAACCGGTGTCATCCTCTATGATATTGATCGAAAACCATTTTTAATGGACTGTTTCTGTGTGGAACCACATTACTACGTGATTCAAACCAGAGAAAACCAAGGATCTGGCCTAGATGTATGCGGAAAAGGCAAAATCATGAGCCAGATGCGGGCATAACCCAGACCTGACCCAGACCTAACCGGGGTTATCCTCTAAAATACTGATTGAATCCAGGCTTAATTTACTGTAACTGTTTGCTACCACGTTACTACGTGATTAATACCCGAAAAAACACAGGATCTGGCCAACAAGTATGCGAAGAAGGCAAAATCATGAGCCAGATGCGGGCATAACCCAGACCTAACCCAGACCTAACCAGTGTTATCCTCTAAAATATTGATCGAAACCAGGTTTAATTGTCTGTTTCAGTGTGATACCACAATACTACGTGATTCAAACCCGAAAGAATCCAGGAACTGGCCAACAAATTTGCGAAGAAGGCAAAATCATGAGCCAGATGCGGGCATAACCCAGACCTAACCCCGACCTAACCGGTTTTATCGTCTAAAATATTGATCGAGACCAGGTTTAACTGTCTGTTTCAGTGTGGTACCACATTTCTCCGTGATTCAAACCCGAAAAAACCAAGGATCTGGCCTACAAGTATGCCAAGAAGGCATAATCATGGGCGAGATGCGGGCATAACCCAGACCTAACCCAGACGTGACCGTTGTTATCCTCTAAAATATTGATCGAAACCAGGTTCAATAGTCTGCTTCAGTGTGGTACCACATTACTACGTGATTCAAACCAGAGAAAACCAAGGATCTGGCCAACAGGTATGCGGAAAAGGCAAAATCATGAGCCACATGCGGGAATAACCCAGACCTAACCCAGTCCTAACCGGTGTTATCCTCTAAAATATTGATCGAAACCAGGTTCAATAGTCTGTTTCAGTGTGGTACCACATTACTACGTGATTCAAACCAGAGAAAACCAAGGTTCTGGCCAACAGGTACGCGGAAAAGGCAAAATCATGAGCCACATGCGGGCATAACCCAGACCTAACCCAGACCTAACCGGTGTTATCCTCTGAAATATTGATCGAAACCAGGTTTAATTGTCTGTTTCATTGTGGTACCACATTACTACGTGATTCAAACCAGAGAAAACCAAGGATCTGGCCAACAGGTATGCGGAAAAGGCAAAATCATGAGCCACATGCGGGAATAACCCAGACCTAACCCAGACCTAACCGGTGTTATCCTCTAAAATATTGATCGAAACCAGGTTCAATAGTCTGCTTCAGTGTGGTACCACAATACTACGTGATTCAAACCAGAGAAAACCAAGGATCTGGCCAACAGGTATGCGGAAAAGGCAAAATCAAGAGCCACATGCGGGCATAACCCAGACCTGACCCAGACCTAACCGGTGTTATCCTCTAAAATACTGACCGAATCCTGGCTTAATTGACTGTAACTGTTTGGTACCACGTTGCTACGTGATTCAGACCCGAAAAAACCAAGGATCTGGCCAACAAGTATGCGAAGAAGGCATAATCATGAGCGAGATGCGGGCATAACCCAGACCTAACCCAGACGTGACCGTTGTTATCCTCTAAAATATTGATCGAAACCAGGTTTAGTTGACTGTTTCGCTGTGGTACCACATTACTACGTGATACAAACCAGAGAAAACCAAGGATCTGGCCAAAAAGTATGCCAAGCAGGCAAAATCATGAGCCAGATGCGGGCATAACCCAGACCGAACCCAGACGTGACCGTTGTTATCCTCTAAAATATTGATCGAAACCAGGTTTAGTTGACTGTTTCGCTGTGGTACCACATTACTACGTGATTCAAACCAGAGAAAACCAAGGATCTGGCCAACAGGTATGCGGAAAAGGCAAAATCAAGAGCCACATGCGGGCATAACCCAGACCTGACCCAGACCTAACCGGTGTTATCCTCTAAAATACTGACCGAATCCTGGCTTAATTTACTGTAACTGTTTGCTACCACGTTACTACGTGATACATACCCGAAAAAACACAGGATCTGGCCAACAAGTATGCGAAGAAGGCAAAATCATGAGCCAGATGCGGGCATAACCCAGACCTAACCCAGACCTAACCGGTGTTATCCTCTAAAATATTGATCGAAACCAGGTTCAATTGTCTGCTTCAGTGTGGTACCACATTACTACGTGATTCAAACCAGAGAAAACCAAGAATCTGGCCAACATGAATGCGAACAAGGCAAAATCATGAGCGAGATGCGGGCAAAACCCAGACCTAACCCAGACCTAACCGGTGTTATCCTCTGAAATATTGATCGAAACCAGGTTTAATTGTCTGTTTCAGTGTGGTACCACATTACTACGTGATTCAAACCAGAGAAAACAAAGGATCTGGCCAACAAGAATGCGGAATAGGCAAAATCGTGAGCCAGATGCGGGCATAACCCAGACCTAACCCAGCCCTAACCGGTATTACCCTGTAAAATATTGATCGAACCAGGTTTAGTAGACTGTTTCGCTGTGGTACCACATTACTACGTGATTCAAACCCGAAAAAACCCTGGATATGGCCAACAAGTATGCGCAGAAGGCAAAATCATGAGCCAGATGCGGGCATAATCCAGACCTAACCCAGACCTAACCGGTGTTATCCTCTATGATATTGATCGAAAACCAGGTTTAATGGACTGTTTCAGTGTGGAACCACATTACTACGTGATTCAAACCAGAGAAAACCAAGGATCTGGGCTAGAAGTATGCGGAAAAGGCAAAATCATGAGCCAGATGCGGGCATAACCCAGACCTAACCCAGCCTTAACCGGTATTACCCTGTAAAATATTGATCGAACCAGGTTTAGTAGACTGTTTCGCTGTGGTACCACATTACTACGTGATTCAAACCCGAAAAAACCCAGGATATGGCCAACAAGTATGCGCAGAAGGCAAAATCATGAGCCAGATGCGGGCATAATCCAGACCTAACCCAGACCTAACCGGTGTTATCCTCTATGATATTGATCGAAAACCAGGTTTAATGGACTGTTTCAGTGTGGAACCACATTACTACGTGATTCAAACCAGAGAAAACCAAGGATCTGGGCTAGAAGTATGCGGAAAAGGCAAAATCATGAGCCAGATGCGGGCATAACCCAGACCTAACCCAGACCTTACCGGTGTTATCCTCTAAAATATCGATCGAAACCAGGTTCAATTGTCTGTTTCAGTGTGGTACCACATTACTACGTGATTCAAACCAGAGAAAACCAAGGATCTGGCCAACAAGAATGCGAAGAAGGCAAAATCATGAGCGAGATGCGGGCATTACCCAGACCTAACCCAGACCTAACCGGTTTTATCCTCTGAAATATTGATCGAAACCAGGTTTAGTTGACTGTTTCAATGTGGTGCCACATTACTACGTGATTCTAACTCGAAAAAACCCAGGATCTGGTCAACAAGTATGCGGAAAAGGCAAAATCATGAGCCAGATGCGGGCATAACCCAGACCTAACCCAGATCTAACCGGTGTTACCCAGTAAAATATTGATCGAACCAGGTTTAGTAGACTGTTTCGCTGTGGTACCACATTACTACGTGATTCAAACCCGAAAAAACACAGGATGTGGCCAACAAGTATGCGGAAAAGGCAAAATCATGAGCCAGATGCGGGCATAACCCAGACCTAACCCAGATCTAACCGGTGTTACCCTGTAAAATATTGATCGAACCAGGCTTAGTAGACTGTTTCGCTGTGGTACCACATTACTACGTGTTTCAAACATGAAAAAACCCAGGATCTGGCCAACAAGTATGCGAAAAAGGCAAAATCATGAGCGAGATGCGGGCATAACCCAGACCTAACCCAGACCTAACCGGTGTTACCGACTGAAATACTGACCGAATTCAGCTTTAATTGACTGTTACTGTGTGGCACCACATTACTACGTTGTTCAAACCCGAAAAAACCCAGGACCTGTCCAACAAGTATGCGAAGGAGGCAAAATCATGAGCCAGATGCGGGCATAACCCAGACCTAACCCAGACCTAACCGGTTTTATCCTCTAAAATATTGATTGAAACCAGGTTTAATTGTCTGTTTCAGTGTGGTACCACATTACTACGTGATTCAAACCCGAAAAAACACAGGATCTGGCCAACAAGAATGCGAATTAGGCAAAATCATGACCCAGATGCGAGAATAACCTAGACCTAACCCAGACCTAACCGGTTTTATCCTCCAAAATATTGATCGAAACCAAGTTTAATGGACTGTTTCGCTGTGGTACCACATTACTACGTGATTCAAACCAGAGAAATCCAAGGATCTGGCCAACAAGTATGCGGAAAAGGCAAAATCATGCGCCAGATGCGGGCATACCCCAGACCTAACCGTTGTTATCCTCTAAAATGTGGATCGAAACCAAGTTTAATGGACTGTTTCAGTGTGGTGCCACATTACTACGTGATTCAAACCCTAAAAAACCCAGGATCTGGCCAACAAGTTTGCGAAGAGGGCAAAATCATGGGCCAGATGCGGGCACAACCCAGACCTAACCCTGACCTAACCGGTTTTATCCTCTAAAATATTGATTGAAACCAGGTTTAATTGTCTGTTTCAGTGTGCTACCACATTACTACGTGATTCAAACTCGAAAAAACACAGGATCTGGCCAACAAGTATGCGAATTAGGCAAAATCATGACCCAGATGCGGGAATAACCTAGACCTAACCCAGACCTAACCGGTTTTATCCTCCAAAATATTGATCGAAACCAAGTTTAATTGACTGTTTCTCTGTGGTACCACATTACTAAGTGATTCAAACCAGATAAGACCAAGGATCTGGCCAACAAGTATGCCCAGAAGGCTAAATCATGAGCCAGATGCGGGCATAACCCAGACCTAACCCAGACCTTACCGGTGTTACCGACTACAATACTGACCGAATCCAGGTTTAATTGGCTGTCTCAGTGTGGTACCACATTACTACGTGATTCAAACCAGAGAAAACCAAGGATCTGGCCAACAGGTATGCGGAAAAGGCAAAATCATGAGCCACATGCGGGCATAACCCAGACCTAACCCAGACCTAACCGGTGTTATCCTCTAAAATATTGATCGAAACCAGGTTCAATAGTCTGCTTCAGTGTGGTACCACAATACTACATGATTCAAACCAGAGAAAACCAAGGATCTGGCCAACAGGTATGCGGAAAAGGCAAAATCAAGAGCCACATGCGGGCATAACCCAGACCTGACCCAGACCTAACCGGTGTTATCCTCTAAAATACTGAACGAATCCTGGCTTAATTGACTGTAACTGTTTGGTACCACGTTGCTACGTGATTCAATCCCGAAAAAACACAGGATCTGGCCAACAAGTATGCGAAGAAGGCAAAATCATGGGCCAGATGTGGACATAACCCATTTCTAACCCAGACCTAACCGGTTTTATCCTCTAAAATATTGATCGAAACCAGGTTCAATAGTCTGCTTCAGTGTGGTACCACAATACTACGTGATTCAAACCAGAGAAAACCAAGGATCTGGCCAACAGGTATGCGGAAAAGGCAAAATCATGAGCCACATGCGCGCATAACCCAGACCTAACCCAGACCTAACCGGTGTTATCCTCTAAAATATTGATCGAAACCAGGTTCAATAGTCTGTTTCAGTGTGGTACCACATTACTACGTGATTCAAACCAGAGAAAACCAAGGATCTGGCCAACAGGTATGCGGAAAAGGCAAAATCATGAGCCACATGCGGGCATAACCCAGACCTAACCCAGACCTAACCGGTGTTATCCTCTGAAATATAGATCGAAACCAGGTTTAATTGTCTGTTTCATTGTGGTACCACATTACTACGTGATTCAAACCAGAGAAAACCAAGGATCTGGCCAACAAGAATGCGGAATAGGCAAAATCGTGAGCCAGATGCGGGCATAACCCAGACCTAACCCAGTCCTAACCGGTGTTACCGACTAAAATAGTGACCGAATCCAGGTATAATTGACTGTTACTGTGTGGTTCAACATTACTACGTGATTCAAACCCGAAAAAACCCAGGATATGGCCAACTAGTATGCGCAGAAGGCAAAATCATGAGCCAGATGCGGGCATAATCCAGACCTAACCCAGACCTAACCGGTGTCATCCTCTATGATATTGATCGAAAAACAGGTTTAATGGACTGTTTCAGTTTGGAACCACATTACTACGTGATTCAAACCAGAGAAAACCAAGGATCTGGCCTAGATGTATGCGGAAAAGGCAAAATCATGAGCCAGATGCGGGCATAACCCAGACCTAACCCAGCCCTAACCGGTATTACCGACTAAAATACTGACCGAATCCAGGTATAATTGACTGTTACTGTGTGGTTCCACATTACTACGTGATTCAAACCCGAAAAAACACAGGCTCTGGCCATCAAGTATGCGGAAAAGGCAAAATCATGAGCCAGATGCGGGCATAACCCAGACCTAACCCTGACCTAACCGGTTTTATCCTCTAAAATATCGATCGAAACCAGGTTCAATTGTCTGTTTCAGTGTGCTCCCACATTACTACGTGATTCAAACCAGAGAGAACCAAGGATCTGGCCTAGATGTATGCGGAAAAGGCAAAATCATGAGCCAGATGCGGGCATAACCCAGACCTAACCCAGACCTTACCGGTGTTACCGACTACAGTACTGACCGAATCCAGGTTTAATTGGCTGTCTCAGTGTGCTACCACATTACTACGTGATTCAAACCAGAGAAAACCAAGGATCTGGCCTAGATGTATGCGGAAAAGGCAAAATCATGAGCCAGATGCGGGCATAACCCAGACCTAGCCCAGCCCTAACCGGTATTACCGACTAAAATACTGACCGAATCCAGGTATAATTGACTGTTACTGTGTGGTTCCACATTACTACGTGATTCAAACCCGAAAAAACACAGGCTCTGGCCATCAAGTATGCGGAAAAGGCAAAATCATGAGCCAGATGCGGGCATAACCCAGACCTAACCCAGATCTAACTGGTGTTACCCTGTAAAATATTGATCGAACCAGGTTTAGTAGACTGTTTCGCTGTGGTACCACATTACTACGTGATTCAAACCCGAAAAAACCCAGGATATGGCCAACAAGTATGCGCAGAAGGCAAAATCATGAGCCAGATGCGGGCATAATCCAGACCTAACCCAGACCTAACCGGTGTTATCCTCTATGATATTGATCGAAAACCAGGTTTAATGGACTGTTTCAGTGTGGAACCACATTACTACGTGATTCAAACCAGAGAAAACCAAGGATCTGGGCTAGAAGTATGCGGAAAAGGCAAAATCGTGAGCCGGATGCGGGCATAACCCAGACCTAACCCAGACCTTACCGGTGTTATCCTCAAAAATATCGATCGAAACCAGGTTCAATTGTCTGTTTCAGTGTGGTACCACATTACTACGTGATTCAAACCAGAGAAAACCAAGGATCTGGCCATCAAGAATGCGAAGAAGGCAAAATCATGAGCGAGATGCGGGCATTACCCAGACCTAACCCAGACCTAGCCGGTTTTATCCTCTGAAATATAGATCGAAACCAGGTTTAATTGACTGTTTCAATGTGGTGCCACATTACTACGTGATTCAAACCCGAAAAAACCCAGGATCTGGCCAACAAGTATGCGGAAAAGGCAAAATCATGAGCCAGATGCGGGCATAACCCAGAGCTAACCCAGATCTAACCGGTGTTACCCAGTAAAATATTGATCGAACAAGGTTTAGTAGACTGTTTCGCTGTGGTACCACATTACTACGTGATTCAAACCCGAAAAAACCAAGGATCTGGCCTACAAGTATGCCAAGAAGGCAAAATCATGAGCGAGATGCGGGCATAACCCAGACCTAACCCAGACCTAACCGGTTTTATCCTAGAAAATATTGATCGAAACCCAGTTTAATGGACTGTTTCGCTGTGGTACCACATTACTACGTGATTCAAACCAGAGAAAACCAAGGATCTGGCCAACAAGTATGCCAAGAAGGCAAAATCATGAGCCAGATGCGGGCATAACCCAGACCTAACCCAGACGTGACCGTTGTTATCCTCTAAAATATTGATCGAAACCAGGTTCAATAGTCTGCTTCAGTGTGGTACCGCAATACTACGTGATTCAAACCAGAGAAAACCAAGGATCTGGCCAACAGGTATGCGGAAAAGGCAAAATCATGAGCCACATGCGGGCATAACCCAGACCTAACCCAGACCTAACCGGTGTTATCCTCTAAAATATTGATCGAAACCAGGTTCAATAGTCTGTTTCAGTGTGGTACCACATTACTACGTGATTCAAACCAGAGAAAACCAAGGATCTGGCCAACAGGTATGCGGAAAAGGCAAAATCATGAGCCACATGCGGGTATAACCCAGTCCTAACCCAGTCCTAACCGGTGTTACCGACTAAAATAGTGACCGAATCCAGGTATAATTGACTGTTACTGTGTGGTTCCACATTACTACGTGATTCAAACCCGAAAAAACCCAGGATATGGCCAACAAGTATGCGCAGAAGGCAAAATCATGAGCCAGATGCGGGCATAACCCAGACCTGACCCAGACCTAACCGGGGTTATCCTCTAAAATACTGACTGAATCCAGGCTTAATTTACTGTAACTGTTTGCTACCACGTTACTACGTGATACATACCCGAAAAAACACAGGATCTGGCCAACAAGCATGCGAAGAAGGCAAAATCATGAGCCAGATGCGGGCATAACCCAGACCTAACCCAGACCTAACCGGGGTTATCCTCTAAAATACTGACTGAATCCAGGCTTAATTTACTGTAACTGTTTGCTACCACGTTACTACGTGATACATACCCGAAAAAACACAGGATCTGGCCAACAAGCATGCGAAGAAGGCAAAATCATGAGCCAGATGCGGGCATAACCCAGACCTAACCCAGACCTAACCGGTGTTATCCTCTAAAATATTGATCGAAACCAGGTTTAATTGACTGTTTCAATGTGGTGCCACATTACTACGTGATTCAAACCCGAAAAAACACAGGATGTGGCCAACAAGTATGCGGAAAAGGCAAAATCATGACTCAGATGCGGGCATAACCCAGACCTAACCCAGATCTAACCGGTGTTACCCGGTAAAATATTGATCGAACCAGGTTTAGTAGACTGTTTCGCTGTGGTACCACATTACTACGTGTTTCAAACAGGAAAAAACCCAGGATCTGGCCAACAAGTATGCGAAAAAGGCAAAATCATGAGCGAGATGCTGGCATAACCCAGACCTAACCCAGACCTAACCGGTGTTACCGACTGAAATACTGACCGAATCCAGCTTTAATTGACTGTTACTGTGTGGCACCACATTACTACGTTGTGCAAACCCGAAAAAACCCAGGACCTGTCCAACAAGTATGCGAAGGAGGCAAAATCATGAGCCAGATGCGGGCACAACCCAGACCTAACCCAGACCTAACCGTTTTTATCCTCTAAAATATTGATTGAAACCAGGTTTAATTGTCTGTTTCAGTGTGGTACCACATTACTACGTGATTCAAACCCGAAAAAACACAGGATCTGGCCAACAAGAATGCGAATTAGGCAAAATCATGACCCAGATGCGAGAATAACCTAGACCTAACCCAGACCTAACCGGTTTTATCCTCCAAAATATTGATCGAAACCAAGTTTAATGGACTGTTTCGCTGTGGTACCACATTACTACGTGATTCAAACCAGAGAAAACCAAGGATCTGGCCAACAAGTATGCGGAAAAGGCAAAATCATGCGCCAGATGCGGGCATACCCCAGACCTAACCGTTGTTATCCTCTAAAATGTGGATCGAAACCAAGTTTAATGGACTGTTTCAGTGTGGTGCCACATTACTACGTGATTCAAACCCTAAAAAACCCAGGATCTGGCCAACAAGTTTGCGAAGAGGGCAAAATCATGAGCCAGATGCGGGCATAACCCAGACCTAACCCTGACCTAACCGGTTTTATCCTCTAAAATATTGATTGAAACCAGGTTTAATTGTCTGTTTCAGTGTGGTACCACATTACTACGTGATTCAAACTCGAAAAAACACAGGATCTGGCCAACAAGTATGCGAATTAGGCATAATCATGACCCAGATGCGGGAATAACCTAGACCTAACCCAGACCTAACCGGTTTTATCCTCCAAAATATTGATCGAAACCAAGTTTAATTGACTGTTTCTCTGTGGTACCACATTACTAAGTGATTCAAACCAGATAAGACCAAGGATCTGGCCAACAAGTATGCCCAGAAGGCAAAATCATGAGCCAGATGCGGGCATAACCCAGACCTAACCCAGACCTTACCGGTGTTACCGACTACAATACTGACCGAATCCAGGTTTAATTGGCTGTCTCAGTGTGGTACCACATTACTACGTGATTCAAACCAGAGAAAACAAAGGATCTGGCCAACAAGAATGCGGAATAGGCAAAATCGTGAGCCAGATGCGGGCATAACCCAGACCTAACCCAGCCCTAACCGGTATTACCGACTAAAATACTGACCGAATCCAGGTATAATTGACTGTTACTGTGTGGTTCCACATTACTACGTGATTCAAACCCGAAGAAACCCAGGACCTGTCCAACAAGTATGCGAAGTAAGCAAAATCATGAGCCAGATGCGGGCATAACCCAGACCTAACCCAGACCTAACCGGTTTTATCCTCTAAAATATTGATCGAAACCAGGTTTAATTGACTGCTTCAATGTGGTGCCACATTACTACGTGATTCAAACCCGAAAAAACCCAGGATCTGGCCAACAAGTATGCGGAAAAAGCAAAATCATGAGCTAGATGCGGGCATAACCCAGACCTAACCCAGATCTAACCGGTGCTACTCAGTAAAATATTGATCGAACCAGGTTTAGTAGACTGTTTCGCTGTGGTACCACATTACTACGTGATTCAAACCCGAAAAAACACAGGATGTGGCCAACAAGTATGCGGAAAAGGCAAAATCATGAGCCAGATGCGGGCATAACCCAGACCTAACCCAGATCTAACCGGTGTTACCCTGTAAAATATTGATCGAACCAGGTTTAGTAGGCTGTTTCGCTGTGGTACCACATTACTACGTATTTCAAACAGGAAAAAACCCAGGATCTGGCCAACAAGTATGCGAAGAAGGCAAAATCATGAGCGAGATGCGGGCATAACCCAGACCTAACCCAGACCTAACCGGTGTTACCGACTGAAATACTGACCGAATCTAGCTTTAATTGACTGTTACTGTGTGGCACCACATTACTACGTTGTTCAAACCCGAAAAAACACAGGACCTGTCCAACAAGTATGCGAAGGAGGCAAAATCATGAGCCAGATGCGGGCATAGCCCAGACCTAACCCAGACCTAACCGGTTTTATCCTCTAAAATATTCATTGAAACCAGGTTTAATTGTCTGTTTCAGTGTGGTACCACATTACTACGTGATTCAAACCCGAAAAAACACAGGATCTGGCCAACAAGGATGCGAATTAGGCAAAATCATGACCCAGATGCGGGAATAACCTAGACCTAACCCAGACCTAATCGGTTTTATCCTCCAAAATATTGATCGAAACCAAGTTTAATGGACTGTTTCGCTGTGGTACCACATTACTACGTGATTCAAACCAGATAAGACCAAGGATCTGGCCAACAAGTATGCCCAGAAGGCTAAATCATGAGCCAGATGCGGGCATAACCCAGACCTAACCCAGACCTTACCGGTGTTACCGACTACAATACTGACCGAATCCAGGTTTAATTGGTTGTCTCAGTGTGGTACCACATTACTACGTGATTCAAACCAGAGAAAACCAAGGATCTGGCCAACAGGTATGCGGAAAAGGCAAAATCATGAGCCACATGAGGGCATAACCCAGACCTAACCCAGACCTAACCGGTGTTATCCTCTAAAATATTGATCGAAACCAGGTTCAATTGCCTGTTTCAGTGTGGTACCACATTACTACGTGATTCAAACCAGAGAAAACAAAGGATCTGGCCAACAAGAATGCGGAATAGGCAAAATCGTGAGCCAGATGCGGGCATAACCCAGACCTAACCCAGCCCTAACCGGTATTACCGACTAAAATACTGACCGAATCCAGGTATAATTGACTGTTACTGTGTGGTTCCACATTACTACGTGATTCAAACCCGAAAAAACACAGGATCTGGCCAACAAGTATGCGGAAAAGGCAAAATCATGATCCAGATGCGGGCATAACCCAGACCTAACCCAGATCTAACCGGTGTTACCCTGTAAAATATTGATCGAACCAGGTTTAGTAGACTGTTTCGCTGTGGTACCACATTACTACGTGATTCAACCCCGAAAAAACCCAGGATATGGCCAACAAGTATGCGCAGAAGGCAAAATCATGAGCCAGATGCGGGCATAACCCAGACCTAACCCAGACCTTACCGGTGTTATCCTCTAAAATATCGATCGAAACCAGGTTCAATTGTCTGTTTCATTGTGGTACCACATTACTACGTGATTCAAACCAGAGAAAACCAAGGATCTGGCCAACAAGAATGCGGAATAGGCAAAATCGTGAGCCAGATGCGGGCATAACCCAGACCTAACCCAGTCCTAACCGGTGTTACCGACTAAAATAGTGACCGAATCCAGGTATAATTGACTGTTACTGTGTGGTTCAACATTACTACGTGATTCAAACCCGAAAAAACCCAGGATCTGGCCAACAAGTATGCGGAAAAGGCAAAATCATGAGCCAGATGCGGGCATAACCCAGACCTAACCCAGATCTAACCGGTGTTACCCAGTAAAATATTGATCGAACCAGGTTTAGTAGACTGTTTCGCTGTGGTACCACATTACTACGTGATTCAAACCCGAAAAAACACAGGATGTGGCCAACAAGTATGCGGAAAAGGCAAAATCATGAGCCAGATGCGGGCATAACCCAGACCTAACCCAGATCTAACCGGTGTTACCCTGTAAAATATTGATCGAACCAGGTTTAGTAGACTGTTTCGCTGTGGTACCACATTACTACGTGTTTCAAACAGGAAAAAACCCAGGATCTGGCCAACAAGTATGCGAAAAAGGCAAAATCATGAGCGATATGCGGGCATAACCCAGACCTAACCCAGACCTAACCGGTGTTACCGACTGAAATACTGACCGAATCCAGCTTTAATTGACTGTTACTGTGTGGCACCTCATTACTACGTTGTGCAAACCCGAAAAAACCCAGGACCTGTCCAACAAGTATGCGAAGGAGGCAAAATCATGAGCCAGATGCGGGCACAACCCAGACCTAACCCAGACCTAACCGGTTTTATCCTCTAAAATATTGATCGAAACCAGGTTTAATTGACTGCTTCAATGTGGTGCCACATTACTACGTGATTCAAACCCGAAAAAACCCAGGATATGGCCAACAAGTATGCGGAAAAAGCAAAATCATGAACCAGATGCGGGCATAACCCAGACCTAACCCAGATCTAACCGGTGTTACTCAGTAAAATATTGATCGAACCAGGTTTAGTAGACTGTTTCGCTGTGGTACCACATTACTGCGTGATTCAAACCCGAAAAAACACAGGATGTGGCCAACAAGTATGCGGAAAAGGCAAAATCATGAGCCAGATGCGGGCATAACCCAGACCTAACCCAGATCTAACCGGTGTTACCCTGTAAAATATTGATCGAACCAGGTTTAGTAGACTGTTTCGCTGTGGTACCACATTACTACGTGATTCAACCCCGAAAAAACCCAGGATATGGCCAACAAGTATGCGCAGAAGGCAAAATCATGAGCCAGATGCGGGCATAACCCAGACCTAACCCAGACCTTACCGGTGTTATCCTCTAAAATATCGATCGAAACCAGGTTCAATTGTCTGTTTCAGTGTGGTACCACATTACTACGTGATTCAAAAACCAGAGAAAACCAAGGATCTGGCCATCAAGAATGCGAAGAAGGCAAAATCATGAGCTAGATGCGGGCATTACCCAGACCTAACCCAGACCTAACCGGTTTTATCCTCTGAAATATTGATCGAAACCAGGTTTAATTGACTGTTTCAATGTGGTGCCACATTACTACGTGATTTAAACTCGAAAAAACACAGGATCTGGCCAACAAGTATGCGAATTCGGCATAATCATGACCCAGATGCGGGAATAACCTAGACCTAACCCAGACCTAACCGGTTTTATCCTCCAAAATATTGATCGAAACCAAGTTTAATTGACTGTTTCTCTGTGGTACCACATTACTAAGTGATTCAAACCAGATAAGACCAAGGATCTGGCCAACAAGTATGCCCAGAAGGCAAAATCATGAGCCAGATGCGGGCATAACCCAGACCTAACCCAGATCTAACCGGTGTTACCCTGTAAAATATTGATCGAACCAGGTTTAGTGGACTGTTTCGCTGTGGTACCACATTACTACGTGTTTCAAACAGGAAAAAACCCAGGATCTGGCCAACAAGTATGCGAAAAAGGCAAAATCATGAGCGAGATGCGGGCATAACCCAGACCTAACCCAGACCTAACCGGTGTTACCGACTGAAATACTGACCGAATCCAGCTTTAATTGACTGTAACTGTGTGGCACCACATTACTACGTTGTGCAAACCCGAAAAAACCCAGGACCTGTCCAACAAGTATGCGAAGGAGGCAAAATCATGAGCCAGATGCGGCCACAACCCAGACCTAACCCAGACCTAACCGGTTTTATCCTCTAAAATATTGATTGAAACCAGGTTTAATTGTCTGTTTCAGTGTGGTACCACATTACTACGTGATTCAAACCCGAAAAAACACAGGATCTGGCCAACAAGAATGCGAATTAGGCAAAATCATGATCCAGATGCGAGAATAACCTAGACCTAACCCAGACCTAACCGGTTTTATCCTCCAAAATATTGATCGAAACCAAGTCTAATGGACTGTTTCGCTGTGGTACCACATTACTACGTGATTCAAACCAGAGAAAACCAAGGATCTGGCCAACAAGTATGCGGAAAAGGCATAATCATGCGCCAGATGCGGGCATACCCCAGACCTAACCGTTGTTATCCTCTAAAATGTGGATCGAAACCAAGTTTAATGGACTGTTTCAGTGTGGTGCCACATTACTACGTGATTCAAACCCTAAAAAACCCAGGATCTGGCCAACAAGTTTGCGAAGAGGGCAAAATCATGAGCCAGATGCGGGCATAACCCAGACCTAACCCAGACCTTACCGGTGTTACCGACTACAATACTGACCGAATCCAGGTTTAATTGGCTGTCTCAGTGTGGTACCACATTACTACGTGATTCAAACCAGAGAAAACAAAGGATCTGGCCAACAAGAATGCGGAATAGGCAAAATCGTGAGCCTGATGCGGGCATAACCCAGACCTAACCCAGCCCTAACCGGTATTACCGACTAAAATACTGACCGAATCCAGGTATAATTGACTGTTACTGTGTGGTTCCACATTACTACGTGATTCAAACCCGAAGAAACTCAGGACCTGTCCAACAAGTATGCGAAGTAGGCAAAATCATGAGCCAGATGCGGGCATAACCCAGACCTAACCCAGACCTAACCGGTTTTATCCTCTAAAATATTGATCGAAACCAGGTTTAATTGACTGCTTCAATGTGGTGCCACATTACTACGTGATTCAAACCCGAAAAAACCCAGGATCTGGCCAACAAGTATGCGGAAAAAGCATAATCATGAACCAGATGCGGGCATAACCCAGACCTAACCCAGATCTAACCGGTGTTACTCAGTAAAATATTGATCGAACCAGGTTTAGTAGACTGTTTCGCTGTGGTACCACATTACTACGTGATTCAAACCCGAAAAAACACAGGATGTGGCCAACAAGTTTGCGGAAAAGGCAAAATCATGAGCCAGATGCGGGCATAACCCAGACCTAACCCAGATCTAACCGGTGTTACCCTGTAAAATATTGATCGAACCAGGTTTAGTAGACTGTTTCGCTGTGGTACCACATTACTACGTGATTCAACCCCGAAAAAACCCAGGATATGGCCAACAAGTATGCGCAGAAGGCAAAATCATGAGCCAGATGCGGGCATAACCCAGACCTAACCCAGATCTAACCGGTGTTACCCTGTAAAATATTGATCGAACCAGGTTTAGTAGACTGTTTCGCTGTGGTACCACATTACTACGTGATTCAACCACGAAAAAACCCAGGATATGGCCAACAAGTATGCGCAGAAGACAAAATCATGAGCCAGATGCGGGCATAACCCAGACCTAACCCAGACCTTACCGGTGTTATCCTCTAAAATATCGATCGAAACCAGGTTCAATTGTCTGTTTCAGTGTGGTACCACATTACTACGTGATTCAAACCAGAGAAAACCAAGGATCTGGCCAACAAGAATGCGAAGAAGGCAAAATCATGAGCTAGATGCGGGCATTACCCAGACCTAACCCAGACCTAACCGGTTTTATCCTCTGAAATATTGATCGAAACCAGGTTTAATTGACTGTTTCAATGTGGTGCCACATTACTACGTGATTCAAACCCGAAAAAACCCAGGATCTGGCCAACAAGTATGCGGAAAAGGCAAAATCATGAGCCAGATGTGGGCATAACCAAGACCTAACCCAGATCTAACCGGTGTTACCCAGTAAAATATTGATCGAACCAGGTTTAGTAGACTGTTTCGCTGTGGTACCACATTACTACGAGATTCAAACCCGAAAAAACACAGGATGTGGCCAACAAGTATGCGGAAAAGGCAAAATCATGAGCCAGATGCGGGCATAACCCAGACCTAACCCAGATCTAACCGGTGTTACCCTGTAAAATATTGATCGAACCAGGTTTAGTAGACTGTTTCGCTGTGGCACCACATTACTACGTGTTTCAAACAGGAAAAAACCCAGGATCTGGCCAACAAGTATGCGAAAAAGGCAAAATCATGAGCGAGATGCGGGCATAACCCAGACCTAACCCAGACCTAACCGGTGTTACCGACTGAAATACTGACCGAATCCAGCTTTAATTGACTGTTACTGTGTGGCACCACATTACTACGTTGTTCAAACCCGAAAAAACCCAGGACCTGTCCAACAAGTATGCGAAGGAGGCAAAATCATGAGCCAGATGCGGGCACAACCCAGACCTAACCCAGACCTAACCGGTTTTATCCTCTAAAATATTGATTGAAACCAGGTATAATTGACTGTTACTGTGTGGTTCCACATTACTACGTGATTCAAACCCGAAGAAACCCAGGACCTGTCCAACAAGTATGCGAAGTAGGCAAAATCATGAGCCAGATGCGGGCATAACCCAGACCTAACCCAGACCTAACCGGTTTTATCCTCTAAAATATTGATCGAAACCAGGTTTAATTGACTGCTTCAATGTGGTGCCACATTACTACGTGATTCAAACCCGAAAAAACCCAGGATCTGGCCAACAAGTATGCGGAAAAAGCAAAATCATGAGCCAGATGCGGGCATAACCCAGACCTAACCCAGATCTAACCGGTGTTACTCAGTAAAATATTGATCGAACCAGGTTTAGTAGACTATTTCGCTGTGGTACCACATTACTACGTGATTCAAACCCGAAAAAACACAGGATGTGGCCAACAAGTATGCGGAAAAGGCAAAATCATGAGCCAGATGCGGGCATAACCCAGACCTAACCCAGATCTAACCGGTGTTATCCTGTAAAATATTGATCGAACCAGGTTTAGTAGGCTGTTTCGCTGTGGTACCACATTACTACGTGTTTCAAACAGGAAAAAACCCAGGATCTGGCCAACAAGTATGCGAAGAAGGCAAAATCATGAGCGAGATGCGGGCATAACCCAGACCTAACCCAGACCTAACCGGTGTTACCGACTGAAATACTGACCGAATCTAGCTTTAATTGACTGTTACTGTGTGGCACCTCATTACTACGTTGTTCAAACCCGAAAAAACCCAGGACCTGTCCAACAAGTATGCGAAGGAGGCAAAATCATGAGCCAGATGCGGGCATAACCCAGACCTAACCCAGACCTAACCGGTTTTATCCTCTAAAATATTCATTGAAGCCAGGTTTAATTGTCTGTTTCAGTGTGGTACCACATTACCACGTGATTCAAACTCGAAAAAACACAGGGTCTGGCCAACAAGTATGCGAATTAGGCAAAATCATGACCCAGATGCGGGAATAACCTAGACCTAACCCAGGCCTAACCGGTTTTATCCTCCAAAATATTGATCGAAACCAAGTTTAATTGACTGTTTCTCTGTGGTACCGCATTACTAAGTGATTCAAACCAGATAAAACCAAGGATCTGGCCAACAAGTATGCCCAGAAGGCAAAATCATGAGCCAGATGCGGGAATAACCCAGACCTAACCCAGACGTAACCGTTGTTATTCTCTAAAATATTGATCGAAACCAGGTATAGTTGACTGTTTCGCTGTGGTACCACATTACTACGTGATTCAAACCAGAGAAAACCACGGATCTGGCCTACAAGTATGCGGAAAAGGCAAAATCATGAGCCAGATGCGGGCATACCCCAGACCTAACCGTTGTTATCCTCTAAAATGTGGATCGAAACCAAGTTTAATGGACTGTTACAGTGTGGTGCCACATTACTACGTGATTCAAACCCTAAAAAACCAAGGATCTTTCCAACAAGAATGGGAAGAATGTAAAATCATGAGTCAGATGGGGGCATAACCCAGATCTAACCCAGGCCTAACCGGTGTCACCGATTAAAATACTGACCGAATCCAGGTTTAATTCACTGTTACTTCGTCGTACCACATTACTACGTGATTCAAACCAGAAAAAACCAAGGATCTGGCCAACAAGTATGCGAAGAAGGCAAAATCATGAGCCACATGCGGGCATAACCCAGACCTGACCCAGACCTAACCGGTGTTATCCTCTAAAATACTGACCGAATCCAGGCTTAATTGTCTGTTTCAGTGTGCTACCACATTACTACGTGATTCAAACTCGAAAAAACACAGGATCTGGCCAACAAGTATGCGAATTAGGCAAAATCCTGACCCAGATGCGGGAATAACCTAGACCTAACACAGACCTAACCGGTTTTATCCTCCAAAATATTGATCGAAACCAAGTTTAATGGACTGTTTCTCTGTGGTACCACATTACTACGTGATTCAAACCCGAAAAAACCCAGGATCTGGCCAACAAGTACGCGAATTAGGCAAAGTCATGACACAGATGCGGGAATAACCTAGACCTAACCCAAACCTAACCGGTTTTATCCTAGAAAATATTGATCGAAACCAAGTTTAATGGACTGTTTCGCTGTGGTACCACATTACTACGTGATTCAAACCAGAGAAAACCAAGGATCTGGCCAAAAAGTATGCGAATTAGGCAAAATCATGACCCAGATGCGGGAATAACCTAGACCTAACCCAGACCTAACCGGTTTTATCCTCAAAAATATCGATCGAAACCAAGTTTAATGGACTGTTTCTCTGTGGTACCACATTACTACGTGATTCAAACCAGATAAAACCAAGGATCTGCCCAACGAGTATGCCAAGAAGGCAAAATCATGAGCCAGATGCGGGAATAACCCAGACCTAACCCAGACGTAACCGTTGTTATCCTCTAAAATATTGATCGAAACCAGGTATAGTTGACTGCTTCGCTGTGGTACCACATTACTACGTGATTCAAACCAGAGAAAACCACGGATCTGGCCTACAAGTATGCGGAAAAGGCAAAATCATGAGCCAGATGCGGGCATACCCCAGACCTAACCCAGGCCTAACCGGTGTTACCGACTAAAATACTGACCGAATCCAGGCTTAATTGACTGTAACTGTTTGGTACCACGTTACTACGTGATTCAAACCCGAAAAAACACAGGATCTGGCCAAGTATGCGAAGAAGGCAAAATCATGAGCCAGATGTGGGCATAACCCAGACCTAACCCAGACCTAACCGGTGTTATCCTCTAAAATATTGATCGAAACCAGGTTCAATTGTCTGTTTCAGTGTGGTACCACATTACTACGTGATTCAAACCAGAGAAAACCAAGGATCTGGCCAACAAGAATGCGAAGAAGGCAAAATCATGAGCGAGATGCGGGCATAACCCAGACCTAACTCAGACCTAACCGGTGTTATCCTCTGAAATATTGATCGAAACCAGGTTTAATTGTCTGTTTCAGTGTGGTACCACATTACTACGTGATTCAAACCAGAGAAAACCATGGATCTGGCCAACAAGTATGCCAAGAAGGCAAAAACATGAGCCAGATGCGGGCATAACCCAGACCTAACCCAGACCTAACCGGTGTTATCCTCTAAAATATTGATCGAAACCAGGTTCAATTGTCTGTTTCAGTGTGGTACCACATTACTACGTGATTCAAACCAGAGAAAACCAAGGATCTGGCCAACAAGAATGCGAAGAAGGCAAAATCATGAGCGAGATGCGGGCTTAACCCAGACCTAACCCAGACCTAACCGGTGTTACCGACTACAATACTGACCGAATCCAGGTATAATTGACTGTTACTGTGTGGTTCCACATTACTACGTGATTCAAACCCGAAAAAACCCAGGATATGGCCAACAAGTATGCGAAGATGGCAAAATCATGAGCCAGATGCGGGCATAACCCAGGCCTAACCCAGACCTAACCGGTTTTATCGTCTAAAATATTCATCGAAACCAGGTTTAATTGTCTGTTTCAGTGTGGTACCCCATTACTACGTGATTCAAACCAGAGAAAACCGAGGATCTGGCCAACAAGTATGCGGAAAAGGCAAAATAATGAGGCAGATGCGGGCATTACCCAGACCTAACCCAGACCTAACCGGTGTTACCGACTAAAATGCTGGCCGAATCCAGGTTTAATTGACTGTTACTGTGCCGTACCACATTACTACATGATTCAAATCCGAAAAAACCCATAATCAGGCTAAGTATGCGAAGAAGGCAAAATCATGCGCCAGATGGGCGCATAACCCAGACCTAACCGTTGTTGTCCTCTAAAATGTGGATCGAAACCAGGTTTAATTGACTGTTTCAGTGTGGTACCCCATTACTCCGTGATTCAAACCAGAGAAAACCAAGGATCTGGCCAACAAGAATGCGGACAAGGCAAAATCATGAGCCAGATGCGGGTATAACCCAGACGTAACCCAGACCTATCCGGTGTTACCGACTAAAATACTGACCGAATCCAGGTATAATTGACTGTTACTGTGTGGTTCCACATTACTACGTGATTCAAACCCGAAAAAACCCACGATATGGCCAACAAGTATGCGAAGAAGGCAAAATCATCAGCCAGATGCGGGCATAACCCAGGCCTAATCCAGACCTAACCGATTTATCCTCTAAAATATTCATCGAAACCAGGTTTAATTGTCTGTTTCAGTGTGGTACCACATTTCTCCGTGATTCAAACCCGAAAAAACACAGGATCTGGCCAACAAGTACGCGAATTAGGCAAAGTCATGACACAGATGCGGGAATAACCTAGACCTAACCCAAACCTAACCGGTTTTATCCTAGAAAATATTGATCGAAACCAAGTTTAATGGACTGTTTCGCTGTGGTACCACATTACAACGTGATTCAAACTAGAGAAAACCAAGGATCTGGGCAACAAGTATGCGCAGAATGCAAAATCATGAGCCAGATGCGGGCATAACCCAGACCTAACCCAGACATAACCAGTTTTATCCTCTAAAATATTAATCGAAACCAGGTTTAATTGTCTGTTTCAGTGTGGTACCACATTACCACGTGATTCAAACTCGAAAAAACACAGGGTCTGGCCAACAAGTATGCGAATTAGGCAAAATCATGACCCAGATGCGGGAATAACCTAGACCTAACCCAGACCTAACCGGTTTTATCCTCCAAAATATTGATCGAAACCAAGTTTAATTGACTGTTTCTCTGTGGTACCACATTACTAAGTGATTCAAACCAGATAAAACCAAGGATCTGGCCAACAAGTATGCCCAGAAGGCAAAATCATGAGCCAGATGCGGGAATAACCCAGACCTAACCCAGACGTAACCGTTGTTATTCTCTAAAATATTGATCGAAACCAGGTATAGTTGACTGTTTCGCTGTGGTACCACATTACTACGTGATTCAAACCAGAGAAAACCACGGATCTGGCCTACAAGTATGCGGAAAAGGCAAAATCATGAGCCAGATGCGGGCATACCCCAGACCTAACCGTTGTTATCCTCTAAAATGTGGATCGAAACCAAGTTTAATGGACTGTTACAGTGTGGTGCCACATTACTACGTGATTCAAACCCTAAAAAACCAAGGATCTTTCCAACAAAAATGGGAAGAATGTAAAATCATGAGTCAGATGGGGGCATAACCCAGATCTAACCCAGGCCTAACCGGTGTCACCGACTATAATACTGACCGAATCCAGGTTTAATTCACTGTTACTTCGTCGTACTACATTACTACGTGATTCAAACCAGAAAAAACCAAGGATCTGGCCAACAAGTATGCGAAGAAGGCAAAATCATGAGCCACATGCGGGCATAACCCAGACCTGACCCAGACCTAACCGGTGTTATCCTCTAAAATACTGACCGAATCCAGGCTTAATTGTCTGTTTCAGTGTGCTACCACATTACTACGTGATTCAAACTCGAAAAAACACAGGATCTGGCCAACAAGTATGCGAATTAGGCAAAGTCATGACACAGATGCGGGAATAACCTAGACCTAACCCAAACCTAACCGGTTTTATCCTAGAAAATATTGATCGAAACCAAGTTTAATGGACTGTTTCGCTGTGGTACCACATTACTACGTGATTCAAACCAGAGAAAACCAAGGATCTGGCCAAAAAGTATGCGAATTAGGCAAAATCATGACCCAGATGCGGGAATAACCTAGACCTAACCCAGACCTAACCGGTTCTATCCTCAAAAATATCGATCGAAACCAAGTTTAATGGACTGTTTCTCTGTGGTACCACATTACTACGTGATTCAAACCAGATAAAACCAAGGATCTGCCCAACAAGTATGCCAAGAAGGCAAAATCATGAGCCAGATGCGGGAATAACCCAGACCTAACCCAGACGTAACCGTTGTTATCCTCTAAAATATTGATCGAAACCAGGTATAGTTGACTGCTTCGCTGTGGTACCACATTACTACGTGATTCAAACCAGAGAAAACCACGGATCTGGCCTACAAGTATGCGGAAAAGGCAAAATCATGAGCCAGATGCGGGCATACCCCAGACCTAACCCAGGCCTAACCGGTGTTACCGACTAAAATACTGACCGAATCCAGGCTTAATTGACTGTAACTGTTTGGTACCACGTTACTACGTGATTCAAACCCGAAAAAACACAGGATCTGGCCAAGTATGCGAAGAAGGCAAAATCATGAGCCAGATGTGGGCATAACCCAGACCTAACCCAGACCTAACCGGTGTTATCCTCTAAAATATTGATCGAAACCAGGTTCAATTGTCTGTTTCAGTGTGGTACCACATTACTACGTGATTCAAACCAGAGAAAACCAAGGATCTGGCCAACAAGAATGCGAAGAAGGCAAAATCATGAGCGAGATGCGGGCATAACCCAGACCTAACTCAGACCTAACCGGTGTTATCCTCTGAAATATTGATCGATACCAGGTTTAATTGTCTGTTTCAGTGTGGTACCACATTACTACGTGATTCAAACCAGAGAAAACCATGGATCTGGCCAACAAGTATGCCAAGAAGGCAAAAACATGAGCCAGATGCGGGCATAACCCAGACCTAACCCAGACCTAACCGGTGTTATCCTCTAAAATATTGATCGAAACCAGGTTCAATTGTCTGTTTCAGTGTGGTACCACATTACTACGTGATTCAAACCAGAGAAAACCAAGGATCTGGCCAACAAGAATGCGAAGAAGGCAAAATCATGAGCGAGATGCGGGCTTAACCCAGACCTAACCCAGACCTAACCGGTGTTACCGACTACAATACTGACCGAATCCAGGTATAATTGACTGTTACTGTGTGGTTCCACATTACTACGTGATTCAAACCCGAAAAAACCCAGGATATGGCCAACAAGTATGCGAAGATGGCAAAATCATGAGCCAGATGCGGGCATAACCCAGGCCTAACCCAGACCTAACCGGTTTTATCGTCTAAAATATTCATCGAAACCAGGTTTAATTGTCTGTTTCAGTGTGGTACCCCATTACTACGTGATTCAAACCAGAGAAAACCAAGGATCTGGCCAACAAGTATGCGGAAAAGGCAAAATAATGAGGCAGATGCGGGCATTACCCAGACCTAACCCAGACCTAACCGGTGTTACCGACTAAAATGCTGGCCGAATCCAGGTTTAATTGACTGTTACTGTGCCGTACCACATTACTACATGATTCAAATCCGAAAAAACCCATAATCAGGCTAAGTATGCGAAGAAGGCAAAATCATGCGCCAGATGGGGGCATAACCCAGACCTAACCGTTGTTGTCCTCTAAAATGTGGATCGAAACCAGGTTTAATTGACTGTTTCAGTGTGGTACCCCATTACTCCGTGATTCAAACCAGAGAAAACCAAGGATCTGGCCAACAAGAATGCGGACAAGGCAAAATCATGAGCCAGATGCGGGTATAACCCAGACGTAACCCAGACCTATCCGGTGTTACCGACTAAAATACTGACCGAATCCAGGTATAATTGACTGTTACTGTGTGGTTCCACATTACTACGTGATTCAAACCCGAAAAAACCCACGATATGGCCAACAAGTATGCGAAGAAGGCAAAATCATCAGCCAGATGCGGGCATAACCCAGGCCTAATCCAGACCTAACCGATTTATCCTCTAATATATTCATCGAAACCAGGTTTAATTGTCTGTTTCAGTGTGGTACCACATTTCTCCGTGATTCAAACCCGAAAAAACACAGGATCTGGCCAACAAGTACGCGAATTAGGCAAAGTCATGACACAGATGCGGGAATAACCTAGACCTAACCCAAACCTAACCGGTTTTATCCTAGAAAATATTGATCGAAACCAAGTTTAATGGACTGTTTCGCTGTGGTACCACATTACAACGTGATTCAAACCAGAGAAAACCAAGGATCTGGGCAACAAGTATGCGCAGAAGGCAAAATCATGAGCCAGATGCGGGCATAACCCAGACCTAACCCAGACCTAACCAGTTTTATCCTCTAAAATATTAATCGAAACCAGGTTTAATTGACTGTTTCAATGTGGTGCCACATTACTATGTGATTCAAACCCGAAAACACCCAGGATCTGGCCAACAAGTATGCGAAGATGGCAAAATCATGAGCCAGATGCGGGCATAACCCAGGCCTAACCCAGACCTAACCGGTTTTATCCTCTATAATATTCATCGAAACCAGGTTTAATTGTCTGTTTCAGTGTGGTACCCCATTACTACGTGATTCAAACCAGAGAAAACCAAGGATCTGGCCCACAGGTATGCGGAAGAGGCAAAATCATGAGCCACATGTGGGCATAACCGAGACCTAACCCAGTCCTAACCGGTGTTACCGACTAAAATACTTACCGAATCCAGGTATAATTGACTGTTACTGTGTGGTTCCACATTACTACGTGATTCAAACCCGAAAAAACCCAGGATATGGCCAACAAGTATGCGCAGAAGGCAAAATCATGAGCCAGATGCGGGCATAACCCAGACCTAACCCAGACCTAACCAGTTTTATCCTCTAAAATATTAATCGAAACCAGGTTTAATTGACTGTTTCAATGTGGTGCCACATTACTATGTGATTCAAACCCGAAAACACCCAGGATCTGGCCAACAAGTATGCGAAGATGGCAAAATCATGAGCCAGATGCGGGCATAACCCAGGCCTAACCCAGACCTAACCGGTTTTATCCTCTATAATATTCATCGAAACCAGGTTTAATTGTCTGTTTCAGTGTGGTACCCCATTACTACGTGATTCAAACCAGAGAAAACCAAGGATCTGGCCCACAGGTATGCGGAAGAGGCAAGATCATGAGCCACATGTGGGCATAACCGAGACCTAACCCAGTCCTAACCGGTGTTACCGACTAAATTACTTACCGAATCCAGGTATAATTGACTGTTACTGTGTGGTTCCACATTACTACGTGATTCAAACCCGAAAAAACCCAGGATATGGCCAACAAGTATGCGAAGAAGGCAAAATCATGAGCCAGATGCGGGCATAACCCAGGCCTAACCCAGACCTAACCGGTTTTATCCTCTATAATATTCATCGAAACCAGGTTTAACTGTCTGTTTCAGTGCGGTACCCCATTACTACGCGATTCAAACCAGAGAAAACCAAGGATCTGGCCTACAGGTATGCGGAAAAGGCAAAATCATGAGCCACATGCGGGCATAACCCAGACCTGACCCAGACCTAACCGGTGTTATCCTCTAAAATACTGTCCGAATCCAGGCTTAATTGACTGTAACTGTTTGGTACCACGTTTCCACGTGATTCAAACCCGAAAAAAACCAGGATCTGGCCAACAAATTTGCGAAGAAGGCAAAATCATGAGCCAGATGCGGGCATAACCCAGACCTAACCCAGACCTAACCGGTGATATCCTCTAAAATATTGATCGAAACCAGGTTCAATTGTCTGTTTCAGTGTGGTGCCACATTACTACGTGATTCAAACCAGAGAAAACCAAGGATCTGGCCAACAAGAATGCGAAGAAGGCAAAATCATGAGCGAGATGCGGGCTTAACCCAGACCTAACCCAGACCTAACCGATGTTATCCTCTGAAATATTGATCGAAACCAGGTTTAATTGTCTGTTTCAGTGTGGTACCACATTACTACGTGATTCAAACCAGAGAAAACCAAGGATCTGGCCAACAAGAATGCGGAATAGGCAAAATCGTGAGCCAGATGCGGGCATAACCCAGACCTAACCCAGACCTAACCGGTGTTACCGACTAAAATGCTGGCCGAATCCAGGTTTAATTGACTGTTACTGTGTGTTACCACATTACTACGTGATTCAAACCCGAAAAAACCCAGGATATGGCCAACAAGTATGCGAAGAAGGCAAAATCATGAGCCAGATGCGGGCATAACCCAGGCCTAACCCAGACCTAACCGGTTTTATCCTCTATAATATTCATCGAAACCAGGTTTAACTGTCTGTTTCAGTGCGGTACCCCATTACTACGTGATTCAAACCAGAGAAAACCAAGGATCTGGCCTACAGGTATGCGGAAAAGGCAAAATCATGAGCCACATGCGGGCATAACCCAGACCTGACCCAGACCTAACCGGTGTTATCCTCTAAAATACTGTCCGAATCCAGGCTTAATTGACTGTAACTGTTTGGTACCACGTTTCCACGTGATTCAAACCCGAAAAAATCCAGGATCTGGCCAACAAATTTGCGAAGAAGGCAAAATCATGAGCCAGATGCGGGCATAACCCAGACCTAACCCAGACCTAACCGGTGATATCCTCTAAAATATTGATCGAAACCAGGTTCAATTGTCTGTTTCAGTGTGGTGCCACATTACTACGTGATTCAAACCAGAGAAAACCAAGGATCTGGCCAACAAGAATGCGAAGAAGGCAAAATCATGAGCGAGATGCGGGCTTAACCCAGACCTAACCCAGACCTAACCGATGTTATCCTCTGAAATATTGATCGAAACCAGGTTTAATTGTCTGTTTCAGTGTGGTACCACATTACTACGTGATTCAAACCAGAGAAAACCAAGGATCTGGCCAACAAGAATGCGGAATAGGCAAAATCGTGAGCCAGATGCGGGCATAACCCAGACCTAACCCAGACCTAACCGGTGTTACCGACTAAAATGCTGGCCGAATCCAGGTTTAATTGACTGTTACTGTGTGTTACCACATTACTACATGATTCAAATCCGAAAAAACCCATAATCAGGCCAACAAGTATGCGAAGAAGGCAAAATCATGCGCCAGATGCGGGCATAACCCAGACCTGACCGTTGTTATCCTCTAAAATGTGGATCGAATCCAGGTTTAATTGACTGTTTCAGTGTGGTACCCCATTACTCCGTGATTCAAACCAGAGAAAACCAAGGATCTGGCCAACAAGAATGCGGACAAGGCAAAATCATGAGCCAGATGCGGGCATAACCCAGACCTAACCCAGGCCTAACCGGTGTTATCCTCTAAAATATTGATCGAAACCAGGTTCAATTGTCTGTTTCAGTGTGGTACCACATTACTACGTTATTCAAACCCGAAAAAACCCAGGACCTGTCCAACAAGTATGCGAAGGAGGCCAAATCATGAGCCAGATGCGGGCATAACCCAGACCTAACCCTGACCTAATCGGTTTTATCCTCTAAAATATTGATTGAAACCAGGTTTAATTGTCTGTTTCAGTGTGGTATCACATTACTACGTGATTCAAACTCGAAAAAACACAGGATCTGGCCAACAGGTATGCGCAGAAGGCAAAATCATGAGCCAGATGCGGGAGTAACCTAGACCTAACCCAGACCTAACCGGTTTTATCCTCCAAAATATCGATCGAAACCAAGTTTAATGGACTGTTTCTCTGTGGTACCACATTACTACGTGATTTAAACCAGATAAAACCAAGGATCTGGCCAACAAGTATGCCAAGAAGGCAAAATCATGAGCCAGATGCGGGAATAACCCAGACCTAACCCAGACGTAACCGTTGTTATCCTCTAAAATATTGATCGAAACCAGGTATAGTTGACTGCTTCGCTGTGGTACCACATTACTACGTGATTCAAACCAGAGAAAACCACGGATCTGGCCTACAAGTATGCGGAAAAGGCTAAATCATGAGCCAGATGCGGGCATACCCCAGACCTAACCCAGGCCTAACCGGTGTTACCGACTAAAATACTGACCGAATCCAGGCTTAATTGACTGTAACTGTTTGGTACCACGTTACTACGTGATTCAAACCCGAAAAAACACAGGATCTGGCCAAGTATGCGAAGAAGGCAAAATCATGAGCCAGATGTGAACATAGCCCATTTCTAACCCAGACCTAACCGGATTTATCCTCTAAAATATTGATCGAAACCAGGTTTAAATGACTGTTTCAATGTGGTGCCACATTACTACGTGATTCAAACCATAAAAAACCAAGGATCTGGCCAACAAGAATGCGAAGAAGGCAAAATCATGAGCGAGATGCGGGCATAACCCAGACCTAACTCAGACCTAACCGGTGTTATCCTCTGAAATATTGATCGAAACCAGGTTTAATTGTCTGTTTCAGCGTGGTACCACATTACTACGTGATTCAAACCAGAGAAAACCATGGATCTGGCCAACAAGTATGCCAAGAAGGCAAAAACATGAGTCAGATGCGGGCATAACCCAGACCTAACCCAGACCTAACCGGTGTTATCCTCTAAAATATTGATCGAAACCAGGTTCGATTGTTTGTTTCAGTGTGGTACCACATTACCACGTGATTCAAACCAGAGAAAACCAAGGATCTGGCCAACAAGAATGCGAAGAAGGCAAAATCATGAGCCAGATGCGGGCATACCACAGACCTAACCCAGGCCTAACCGGTGTTACCGACTAAAATACTGACCGAATCCAGGCTTAATTGACTGTAACTGTTTGGTACCACGTTACTACGTGATTCAAACCCGAAAAAACACAGGATCTGGCCAAGTATGCGAAGAAGGCAAAATCATGAGCCAGATGTGAACATAGCCCATTTCTAACCCAGACCTAACCGGATTTATCCTCTAAAATATTGATCGAAACCAGGTTCAATTGTCTGTTTCAGTGTGGTACCACATTACTACGTGATTCAAACCAGAGAAAACCAAGGATCTGGCCAACAAGAATGCGAAGAAGGCAAAATCATGAGCGAGATGCGGGCTTAACCCAGACCTAACCCAGACCTAACCGGTTTTATCCTCTAAAATATTGATCGAAACCAGGTTTTATTGACTGTTTCAAAGTGGTGCCACATTACTACGTGATTCAAACCCGAAAAAACCCAGGATCTGGCCAACAAGTATGCGGAAAGGCAAAATCATGAGCCAGATGCGGGCATAACCCAGACCTAACCCAGATCTAACCGGTGTTACCCAGTAAAATATTGATCGAACCAGGTTTAGTAGACTGTTTCGCTGTGGTACCACATTACTACGTGATTCAAACCCGAAAAAACACAGGATATGGCCAACAAGTATGCGGAAAAGGCAAAATCATGAGCCAGATGCGGGCATAACCCAGACCTAACCCAGATCTAACCGGTGTTACCCTCTAAAATATTGATCGAACCAGGTTTAGTAGACTGTTTCGCAGTGGTACCACATTACTACGTGTTTCAAACAGGAAAAAACCCAGGATCTGGCCAACAAGTATGCGAAGAAGGCAAAGTCATGAGCGAGATGCGGGCGTAACCCAGACCTAACCCAAACCTAACCGGTGTTACCGACTGAAATACTGACCGAATCTAGCTTTAATTGACTGTTACTGTGTGGCACCACATTACTACGTTGTTCAAACCCGAAAAAACCCAGGACCTGTCCAACAAGTATGCGAAGGAGGCAAAATCATGAGCCAGATGCGGGCATAACCCAGACCTAACCCAGACCTAACCGGTGTTATCCTCTAAAATATTGATCGAAACCAGGTTCAATTGTCTGTTTCAGTGTGATACCACATTACTACGTGATTCAAAGCAGAGAAAACCAAGGATCTGGCCAACAAGAATGCGAAGAAGGCAAAATCATGAGCGAGATGCGGGCTTAACCCAGACCTAACCCAGACCTAACCGGTGTTACCGACTACAATACTGACCGAATCCAGGTATAATTGACTGTTACTATGTGGTTCCACATTACTACGTGATTCAAACCCGAAAAAACCCAGGATATGGCCAACAAGTATGCGAAGATGGCAAAATCATGAGCCAGATGCGGGCATAACCCAGGCCTAACCCAGACCTAACCGGTTTTATCGTCTAAAATATTCATCGAAACCAGGTTCAATTGTCTGTTTCAGTGTGGTACCCCATTACTCCGTGATTCAAACCAGAGAAAACCAAGGATCTGGCCAACAAGAATGCGGACAAGGCAAAATCATGAGCCAGATGCGGGTATAACCCAGACGTAACCCAGACCTATCCGGTGTTACCGACTAAAATACTGACCGAATCCAGGTATAATTGACTGTTACTGTGTGGTTCCACATTACTACGTGATTCAAACCCGAAAAAACACACGATATGGCCAACAAGTATGCGAAGAAGGCAAAATCATCAGCCAGATGCGGGCATAACCCAGGCCTAATCCAGACCTAACCGATTTATCCTCTAAAATATTCATCGAAACCAGGTTTAATTGTCTGTTTCAGTGTGGTACCACATTTCTCCGTGATTCAAACCCGAAAAAACACAGGATCTGGCCAACAAGTACGCGAATTAGGCAAAGTCATGACACAGATGCGGGAATAACCTAGACCTAACCCAAACCTAACCGGTTTTATCCTAGAAAATATTGATCGAAACCAAGTTTAATGGACTGTTTCGCTGTGGTACCACATTACAACGTGATTCAAACCAGAGAAAACCAAGGATCTGGGCAACAAGTATGCGCAGAAGGCAAAATCATGAGCCAGATGCGGGCATAACCCAGACCTAACCCAGACCTAACCAGTTTTATCCTCTAAAATATTAATCGAAACCAGGTTTAATTGACTGTTTCAATGTGGTGCCACATTACTATGTGATTCAAACCCGAAAACACCCAGGATCTGGCCAACAAGTATGCGAAGATGGCAAAATCATGAGCCAGATGCGGGCATAACCCAGGCCTAACCCAGACCTAACCGGTTTTATCCTCTATAATATTCATCGAAACCAGGTTTAATTGTCTGTTTCAGTGTGGTACCCCATTACTACGTGATTCAAACCAGAGAAAACCAAGGATCTGGCCCACAGGTATGCGGAAGAGGCAAAATCATGAGCCACATGTGGGCATAACCGAGACCTAACCCAGTCCTAACCGGTGTTACCGACTAAAATACTTACCGAATCCAGGTATAATTGACTGTTACTGTGTGGTTCCACATTACTACGTGATTCAAACCCGAAAAAACCCAGGATATGGCCAACAAGTATGCGCAGAAGGCAAAATCATGAGCCAGATGCGGGCATAACCCAGACCTAACCCAGACCTAACCAGTTTTATCCTCTAAAATATTAATCGAAACCAGGTCTAATTGACTGTTTCAATGTGGTGCCACATTACTATGTGATTCAAACCCGAAAACACCCAGGATCTGGCCAACAAGTATGCGAAGATGGCAAAATCATGAGCCAGATGCGGGCATAACCCAGGCCTAACCCAGACCTAACCGGTTTTATCCTCTATAATATTCATCGAAACCAGGTTTAATTGTCTGTTTCAGTGTGGTACCCCATTACTACGTGATTCAAACCAGAGAAAACCAAGGATCTGGCCCACAGGTATGCGGAAGAGGCAAAATCATGAGCCACATGTGGGCATAACCGAGACCTAACCCAGTCCTAACCGGTGTTACCGACTAAATTACTTACCGAATCCAGGTATAATTGACTGTTACTGTGTGGTTCCACATTACTACGTGATTCAAACCCGAAAAAACCCAGGATATGGCCAACAAGTATGCGAAGAAGGCAAAATCATGAGCCAGATGCGGGCATAACCCAGGCCTAACCCAGACCTAACCGGTTTTATCCTCTATAATATTCATCGAAACCAGGTTTAACTGTCTGTTTCAGTGCGGTACCCCATTACTACGTGATTCAAACCAGAGAAAACCAAGGATCTGGCCTACAGGTATGCGGAAAAGGCAAAATCATGAGCCACATGCGGGCATAACCCAGACCTGACCCAGACCTAACCGGTGTTATCCTCTAAAATACTGTCCGAATCCAGGCTTAATTGACTGTAACTGTTTGGTACCACGTTTCCACGTGATTCAAACCCGAAAAAATCCAGGATCTGGCCAACAAATTTGCGAAGAAGGCAAAATCATGAGCCAGATGCGGGCATAACCCAGACCTAACCCAGACCTAACCGGTGTTATCCTCTAAAATATTGATCGAAACCAGGTTCAATTGTCTGTTTCAGTGTGGTGCCACATTACTACGTGATTCAAACCAGAGAAAACCAAGGATCTGGCCAACAAGAATGCGAAGAAGGCAAAATCATGAGCGAGATGCGGGCTTAACCCAGACCTAACCGATGTTATCCTCTGAAATATTGATCGAAACCAGGTTTAATTGTCTGTTTCAGTGTGGTACCACATTACTACGTGATTCAAACCAGAGAAAACCAAGGATCTGGCCAACAAGAATGCGGAATAGGCAAAATCGTGAGCCAGATGCGGGCATAACCCAGACCTAACCCAGACCTAACCGGTGTTACCGACTAAAATGCTGGCCGAATCCAGGTTTAATTGACTGTTACTGTGTGGTACCACATTACTACATGATTCAAATCCGAAAAAACCCATAATCAGGCCAACAAGTATGCGAAGAAGGCAAAATCATGCGCCAGATGCGGGCATACCCCAGACCTAACCGTTGTTATCCTCTAAAATGTGGATCGAATCCAGGTTTAATTGACTGTTTCAGTGTGGTACCCCATTACTCCGTGATTCAAACCAGAGAAAACCAAGGATCTGGCCAACAAGAATGCGGACAAGGCAAAATCATGAGCCAGATGCGGGCATAACCCAGACCTAACCCAGGCCTAACCGGTGTTATCCTCTAAAATATTGATCGAAACCAGGTTCAATTGTCTGTTTCAGTGTGGTACCACATTACTACGTTATTCAAACCCGAAAAAACCCAGGACCTGTCCAACAAGTATGCGAAGGAGGCCAAATCATGAGCCAGATGCGGGCATAACCCAGACCTAACCCTGACCTAATCGGTTTTATCCTCTAAAATATTGATTGAAACCAGGTTTAATTGTCTGTTTCAGTGTGGTACCACATTACTACGTGATTCAAACTCGAAAAAACACAGGATCTGGCCAACAAGTATGCGCAGAAGGCAAAATCATGAGCCAGATGCGGGAGTAACCTAGACCTAACCCAGACCTAACCGGTTTTATCCTCCAAAATATCGATCGAAACCAAGTTTAATGGACTGTTTCTCTGTGGTACCACATTACTACGTGATTTAAACCAGATAAAACCAAGGATCTGGCCAACAAGTATGCCAAGAAGGCAAAATCATGAGCCAGATGCGGGAATAACCCAGACCTAACCCAGACGTAACCGTTGTTATCCTCTAAAATATTGATCGAAACCAGGTATAGTTGACTGCTTCGCTGTGGTACCACATTACTACGTGATTCAAACCAGAGAAAACCACGGATCTGGCCTACAAGTATGCGGAAAAGGCTAAATCATGAGCCAGATGCGGGCATACCCCAGACCTAACCCAGGCCTAACCGGTGTTACCGACTAAAATACTGACCGAATCCAGGCTTAATTGACTGTAACTGTTTGGTACCACGTTACTACGTGATTCAAACCCGAAAAAACACAGGATCTGGCCAAGTATGCGAAGAAGACAAAATCATGAGCCAGATGTGAACATAGCCCATTTCTAACCCAGACCTAACCGGATTTATCCTCTAAAATATTGATCGAAACCAGGTTTAAATGACTGTTTCAATGTGGTGCCACATTACTACGTGATTCAAACCATAAAAAACCAAGGATCTGGCCAACAAGAATGCGAAGAAGGCAAAATCATGAGCGAGATGCGGGCATAACCCAGACCTAACTCAGACCTAACCGGTGTTATCCTCTGAAATATTGATCGAAACCAGGTTTAATTGTCTGTTTCAGCGTGGTACCACATTACTACGTGATTCAAACCAGAGAAAACCATGGATCTGGCCAACAAGTATGCCAAGAAGGCAAAAACATGAGTCAGATGCGGGCATAACCCAGACCTAACCCAGACCTAACCGGTGTTATCCTCTAAAATATTGATCGAAACCTGGTTCAATTGTTTGTTTCAGTGTGGTACCACATTACCACGTGATTCAAACCAGAGAAAACCAAGGATCTGGCCAACAAGAATGCGAAGAAGGCAAAATCATGAGCCAGATGCGGGCATACCACAGACCTAACCCAGGCCTAACCGGTGTTACCGACTAAAATACTGACCGAATCCAGGCTTAATTGACTGTAACTGTTTGGTACCACGTTACTACGTGATTCAAACCCGAAAAAACACAGGATCTGGCCAAGTATGCGAAGAAGGCAAAATCATGAGCCAGATGTGAACATAGCCCATTTCTAACCCAGACCTAACCGGATTTATCCTCTAAAATATTGATCGAAACCAGGTTCAATTGTCTGTTTCAGTGTGGTACCACATTACTACGTGATTCAAACCAGAGAAAACCAAGGATCTGGCCAACAAGAATGCGAAGAAGGCAAAATCATGAGCGAGATGCGGGCTTAACCCAGACCTAACCCAGACCTAACCGGTTTTATCCTCTAAAATATTGATCGAAACCAGGTTTAAATGACTGTTTCAATGTGGTGCCACATTACTACGAGATTCAAACCATAAAAAACCAAGGATCTGGCCAACAAGTATGCCAAGAAGGCAAAATCATGAGCCAGATGCGGGAATAACCCAGACCTAACCCAGGCCAAACCGGTGTTACCGACTAAAATACTGACCGAATCCAGGCTTAATTGACTGTAACTGTTTGGTACCACGTTACTACGTGATTCAAACCCGAAAAAACACAGGATCTGGCCAAGTATGCGAAGAAGGCAAAATCATGAGCCAGATGTGAACATAGCCCATTTCTAACCCAGACCTAACCGGATTTATCCTCTAAAATATTGATCGAAACCAGGTTTAAATGACTGTTTCAATGTGGTGCCACATTACTACGTGATTCAAACCATAAAAAACCAAGGATCTGGCCAACAAGTATGCCAAGAAGGCAAAATCATGAGCCAGATGCGGGAATAACCCAGACCTAACCCAGACGTAACCGTTGTTATCCTCTAAAATATTGATCGAAACCAGGTATAGTTGACAGCTTCGCTGTGGTGCCACATTACTACGTGATTCAAACCAGAGAAAACCACGGATCTGACCTACAAGTATGCGGAAAAGGCAAAATCATGAGCCAGATGCGGGCATACCCCAGACCTAACCCAGGCCTAACCGGTGTTATCCTCTAAAATACTGTCCGTATCCAGGCTTAATTGACTGTAACTGTTTGGTACCACGTTTCTACGTGATTCAAACCCGAAAGAATCCAGGATCTGGCCAACAAATTTGCGAAGAAGGCAAAATCATGAGCCAGATGCGGGCATAACCCAGACCTAACCCAGACCTAACCGGTGTTATCCTCTAAAATATTGATCGAAACCAGGTTCAATTGTCTGTTTCAGTGTGGTACCACATTACTACGTGATTGAAACCAGAGAAAACCAAGGATCTGGCCAACAAGAATGCGAAGAAGGCAAAATCATGAGCGAGATGCGGGCATAACCCAGACCTAACCCAGACCTAACCGATGTTATCCTCTGGAATATTGATCGAAACAAGGTTTAATTGACTGTTTCAATGTGGTGCCACATTACTACGTGATTCAAACCCGAAAAAACCCAGGATCTGGCCAACAAGTTTGCGATGAAGGCAAAATCATGAGTCAGATGGGGGCATAACCCAGACCTAACCCAGGCCTAACCGGTGTTACCGACTAAAATACTGACCGAATCCAGGTTTAATTGACTGTTTCAGTGTGGTACCACATTACTACGTGATTCAAACCAGAGAAAACCAGGATCTGGCCAAAAAGAATGCGGAATAGGCAAAATCGTGAGCCAGATGCGGGCATAACCCAGACCTAACCCAGTCCTAACCGGTGTTACCGACTAAAATACTGACCGAATCCAGGTATAATTGACTGTTACTGTGAGGTTCTAAATTACTACGTGATTCAAACCCGAAGAAACCCAGGATCTGACCAACAAGTATGCGAAGAAGGCAAAATCATGAGCCAGATGCGGGCATAACCCAGGCCTAACCCAGACCTAACCGGTCTTATCCTCTAAAATATTCTTCGAAACTGGGTTTAATTGTCTGGTTGAGTGTGGTACCCCATTACTACGTGATTCAAACCAGAGAAAACCAAGGATCTGGCAAACAAGAATGCGGAAAAGGCAAAATCATGAGGCAGATGCGGGTAAAACCCAGACCTAACCCAGACCTAACCGGTGTTACCGACTAAAATACTGACCGAATCCTGGTTTAATTGACTGCTACTGTGTGGTACCACATTACTTCGTGATTCAAATCCGGAAAAACCCAGGATCTGGCCAACAATTAAGCGAAGAAGGCAAAATCATGCGCCAGATGCGGGCATAACCCAGACCTAACCGGTTTTATCCTCTAAAATATTCATCGAAACCAGGTTTAATTGTCTGTTTCAGTGTGGTACCCCATTACTACGTGATTCAAACCGGAGAAAACCATTGATCTGGCAAACAGGAATGCGGAAAAGGCAAAATCATGAGCCAGATGCGGGCATAACCCAGACCTAACCCAGTCCTAACCGGTGTTACCGACTAAAATACTGACCGAATCCAGGTATAATTGACTGTTACTGTGTGGTTCCACATTACTACGTGATTCAAACCCGAAAAAACCCAGGATCTGGCCAACAAGTTTGCCAAGAAGGCAAAATCATGAGCCAGATGCAGGCATAACCCAGGCCTAACCCTGACCTAACCGGTTTTATCCTCTAAAATATGTATCGAAACCACGTTTAATTGTCTGTTTCAGTGTGGTACCCCATTACTACGTGATTCAAACCAGTGAAAAGCAAAGATCGAGCCAAGAAGAATACGGAAAAGGCAAAATCATGAGCCAGATGCGGGCATAACCCTGACCTAACCCAGACCTAACCGGAGTTATCCTCTAAAATATTGATTGAAACCAGGTTTAATGGACTGCTTCAGCGTGGTGCCACATTACTACGTGATTCAAACCAGAGAAAACCAAGGATCTGTCCAACAAGTATGCGAAGAAGGTAAAATCATGAGCCAGATGCGGGCATAACTCAGGCCTAACCCAGACCTAACCGGTTTTATCCTCTAAAATACACATCGAAACCAGGTTTAATTGACTGTTTCATTGTGGTACCACATTATTACGTGATTCAAACCAGAGAAAACCAAGGATCTGGCCAACAAGTATGCGGAAAAGGCAAAATCATGAGCCAGATGCGGGCATAACCCAGACCTATCCCAGATCTAACCGGTGTTACCCTGTAATATATTGATCGAACCCGGTTTAGTTGACTGCTTCGCTGTGGCACCACATTACTACGTGATTCAAACAGGAAAAAACCCAGGATCTGGCCAACAAGTGTGTGAATTAGGCAAAATCATGACCCAGATGCGGGAATAACCTAGACCTAACCTAGACCTAGCCGGTTTTATCCTCGAAAATATCGATCGAAACCAAGTTTAATGGACTGTTTCGCTGTGGTACCACATTACTACGTGATTCAAACCAGAGAAAACCAAGGATCTGGCCAACAAGTACGCCAAGAAGGCAAAACCATGAGCCAGATGCGGGCATAACCCAGACCTAACCCAGACGTAACCGTTGTTGTCCTCTAAAACATTGATCGAAACCAGGTTTTGTTGACTGTTTCGCTGTGGTACCACATTACTACGTGATTCAAACCAGAGAAAACCAAGGATCTGGCCAACAAGTATGCCAAGAAGGCAAAATCATGAGCCAGATGCGGGCATAACCCAGACCTAACCCAGACCTTACCGGTGTTACCGACTAAAATACTGACCGAATCCAGGTTTAATTGGCTGTCTCAGTGAGGTACCACATTACTACGTGATTCAAACCAGAGAAAACCAAGGATCTGGCAAACAAGTATGCGAAGAAGGCAAAATCATGTGCCAGATGCGGGCATAACCCAGACCTAACCGTTGTTATCCTCTAAAATGTGGATCGAAACCAGGTTTAATTGACTGTTTCAGTGTGGTACCCCATTACTCCGTGATTTAAACCTGAGAAAACCATTGATCTGGCAAACAAGAATGCGGAAAAGGCAAAATCATGAGTCACATGCGGGCATAACCCAGACCTAACCCAGACCTAACCGGTGTTACCGACTAAAATACTGACCGAATCCAGGTTTAATTGACTGTTTCAGTGTGGTACCACATTACTATATGATTCAAACCCGAAGAAACACAAGATCTGGCCTACAAGTACATGAAAACGGCAAAATCTTTAGCGAGATGCGGGCATAACCCATTTCTAACCCAGACCTAACCGGATTTATCCTCTAAAATATTGATCGAAACCAGGTTCAATTGTCTGTTTCAGTGTGGTACCACATTACTACGTGATTCAAACCAGAGAAAACCAAGGATCTGGCCAACAAGAATGCGAAGAAGGCAAAATCATGAGCGAGATGCGGGCTTAACCCAGACCTAACCCAGACCTAACCGGTTTTATCCTCTAAAATATTGATCGAAACCAGGTTTAATTGACTGTTTCAATGTGGTGCCACATTACTACGTGATTCAAACCCGAAAAAACCCAGGATCTGGCCAACAAGTATGCGGAAAGGCAAAATCATGAGCCAGATGCGGGCATAACCCAGACCTAACCCAGATCTAACCGGTGTTACCCAGTAAAATATTGATCGAACCAGGTTTAGTAGACTGTTTCGCTGTGGTACCACATTACTACGTGATTCAAACCCGAAAAAACACAGGATATGGCCAACAAGTATGCGGAAAAGGCAAAATCATGAGCCAGATGCGGGCATAACCCAGACCTAACCCAGGCCTAACCGGTGTTATTCTCTAAAATATTGATCGAAACCAGGTTCAATTGTCTGTTTCAGTGTGGTACCACATTACTACGTTATTCAAACCCGAAAAAACCCAGGACCTGTCCAACAAGTATGCGAAGGAGGCCAAATCATGAGCCAGATGCGGGCATAACCCAGACCTAACCCTGACCTAATCGGTTTTATCCTCTAAAATATTGATTGAAACCAGGTTTAATTGTCTGTTTCAGTGTGGTACCACATTACTACGTGATTCAAACTCGAAAAAACACAGGATCTGGCCAACAAGTATGCGCAGAAGGCAAAATCATGAGCCAGATGCGGGAGTAACCTAGACCTAACCCAGACCTAACCGGTTTTATCCTCCAAAATATCGATCGAAACCAAGTTTAATGGACTGTTTCTCTGTGGTACCACATTACTACGTGATTTAAACCAGATAAAACCAAGGATCTGGCCAACAAGTATGCCAAGAAGGCAAAATCATGAGCCAGATGCGGGAATAACCCAGACCTAACCCAGACGTAACCGTTGTTATCCTCTAAAATATTGATCGAAACCAGGTATAGTTGACTGCTTCGCTGTGGTACCACATTACTACGTGATTCAAACCAGAGAAAACCACGGATCTGGCCTACAAGTATGCGGAAAAGGCAAAATCATGAGCCAGATGCGGGCATACCCCAGACCTAACCCAGGCCTAACCGGTGTTACCGACTAAAATACTGACCGAATCCAGGCTTAATTGACTGTAACTGTTTGGTACCACGTTACTACGTGATTCAAACCCGAAAAAACACAGGATCTGGCCAAGTATGCGAAGAAGGCAAAATCATGAGCCAGATGTGAACATAGCCCATTTCTAACCCAGACCTAACCGGATTTATCCTCTAAAATATTGATCGAAACCAGGTTTAAATGACTGTTTCAATGTGGTGCCACATTACTACGTGATTCAAACCATAAATAACCAAGGATCTGGCCAACAAGAATGCGAAGAAGGCAAAAACATGAGCGAGATGCGGGCATAACCCAGACCTAACTCAGACCTAACCGGTGTTATCCTCTGAAATATTGATCGAAACCAGGTTTAATTGTCTGTTTCAGCGTGGTACAACATTACTACGTGATTCAAACCAGAGAAAACCATGGATCTGGCCAACAAGTATGCCAAGAAGGCAAAAACATGAGTCAGATGCGGGCATAACCCAGACCTAACCCAGACCTAACCGGTTTTATCCTCTAAAATATTGATCGAAACCAGGTTTAATTGACTGTTTCAATGTGGTGCCACATTACTACGTGATTCAAACCCGAAAAAACCCAGGATCTGGCCAACAAGTATGCGAAGAAGGCAAAATCATGAGCCAGATGCGGGCATAACCCAGACCTAACCCAGACCTAACCGGTTTTATCCTCTAAAATATTGATTGAAACCAGGTTTAATTGTCTGTTTCAGTGTGGTACCACATTACTACGTGATTCAAACCCGAAAAAACACAGGATCTGGCCAACAAGAATGCGAATTAGGTAAAATCATGACCCAGATGCGGGAATAACCTAGACCTAACCCAGACCTAATCGGTTTTATCCTCCAAAATATTGATCGAAACCAAGTTTAATTGACTGCTTCGCTGTGGTACCACATTACTACGTGATTCAAACCAGAGAAAACCACGGATCTGGCCTACAAGTATGCGGAAAAGGCAAAATCATGAGCCAGATGCGGGCATACCCCAGACCTAACCCAGGCCAAACCGGTGTTACCGACTAAAATACTGACCGAATCCAGGCTTAATTGACTGTAACTGTTTGGTACCACGTTACTACGTGATCCAAACCCGAAAAAACACAGGATCTGGCCAAGTATGCGAAGAAGGCAAAATCATGAGCCAGATGTGAACATAGCCCATTTCTAACCCAGACCTAACCGGATTTATCCTCTAAAATATTGATCGAAACCAGGTTTAAATGACTGTTTCAATGTGGTGCCACATTACTACGTGATTCAAACCATAAAAAACCAAGGATCTGGCCAACAAGTATGCCAAGAAGGCAAAATCATGAGCCAGATGCGGGCATAACCCAGGCCTAACCCTGACCTAACCGTTGTTATCCTCTAAAATATTGATCGAAACCAGGTATAGTTGACAGCTTCGCTGTGGTGCCACATTACTACGTGATTCAAACCAGAGAAAACCACGGATCTGACCTACAAGTATGCGGAAAAGGCAAAATCATGAGCCAGATGCGGGCATACCCCAGACCTAACCCAGGCCTAACCGGTGTTATCCTCTAAAATACTGTCCGTATCCAGGCTTAATTGACTGTAACTGTTTGGTACCACGTTTCTACGTGATTCAAACCCGAAAGAATCCAGGATCTGGCCAACAAATTTGCGAAGAAGGCAAAATCATGAGCCAGATGCGGGCATAACCCAGACCTAACCCAGACCTAACCGGTGTTATCCTCTAAAATATTGATCGAAACCAGGTTCAATTGTCTGTTTCAGTGTGGTACCACATTACTACGTGATTGAAACCAGAGAAAACCAAGGATCTGGCCAACAAGAATGCGAAGAAGGCAAAATCATGAGCGAGATGCGGGCATAACCCAGACCTAACCCAGACCTAACCGATGTTATCCTCTGAAATATTGATCGAAACCAGGTTCAATTGTCTGTTTCAGTGTGGTACCACATTACTACGTGATTGAAACCAGAGAAAACCAAGGATCTGGCCAACAAGAATGCGAAGAAGGCAAAATCATGAGCGAGATGCGGGCATAACCCAGACCTAACCCAGGCCTAACCGGTGTTATCCTCTAAAATATTGATCGAAACCAGGTTCAATTGTCTGTTTCAGTGTGGTACCACATTACTACGTGATTGAAACCAGAGAAAACCAAGGATCTGGCCAACAAGAATGCGAAGAAGGCAAAATCATGAGCGAGATGCGGGCATAACCCAGACCTAACCCAGACCTAACCGGTGTTACCGACTAAAATACTGACCGAATCCAGGTATAATTGACTGTTACTGTGTGGTTCCACATTACTACGTGATTCAAACCCGAAAAAACCCAGGATCTGGCCAACAAGTTTGCGAAGAAGGCAAAATCATGAGCCAGATGCAGGCATAACCCAGGCCTAACCCTGACCTAACCGGAGTTATCCTCTAAAATATTGATTGAAACCAGGTTTAATGGACTGCTTCAGCGTGGTGCCATATTACTACGTGATTCAAACCAGAGAAAACCAAGGATCTGTCCAACAAGTATGCGAAGAAGGTAAAATCATGAGCCAGATGCGGGCATAACTCAGGCCTAACCCAGACCTAACCGGTTTTATCCTCTAAAATACTCATCGAAACCAGGTTTAATTGACTGTTTCATTGTGGTACCACATTATTACGTGATTCAAACCAGAGAAAACCAAGGATCTGGCCAACAAGTATGCGGAAAAGGCAAAATCATGAGCCAGATGCGGGCATAACCCAGACCTATCCCAGATCTAACCGGTGTTACCCTGTAATATATTGATCGAACCCGGTTTAGTTGACTGCTTCGCTGTGGTACCACATTACTACGTGATTCAAAGAGGAAAAAACCCAGGATCTGGCCAACAAGTGTGTGAATTAGGCAAAATCATGACCCAGATGCGGGAATAACCTAGACCTAACCCAGACCTAGCCGGTTTTATCCTCGAAAATATCGATCGAAACCAAGTTTAATGGACTGTTTCGCTGTGGTACCACATTACTACGTGATTCAAACCAGAGAAAACCAAGGATCTGGCCAACAAGTACGCCAAGAAGGCAAAACCATGAGCCAGATGCGGGCATAACCCAGACCTAACCCAGACGTAACCGTTGTTGTCCTCTAAAACATTGATCGAAACCAGGTTTTGTTGACTGTTTCGCTGTGGTACCACATTACTACGTGATTCAAACCAGAGAAAACCAAGGATCTGGCCAACAAGTATGCCAAGAAGGCAAAATCATGAGCCAGATGCGGGCATAACCCAGACCTAACCCAGACCTTACCGGTGTTACCGACTAAAATACTGACCGAATCCAGGTTTAATTGGCTGTCTCAGTGAGGTACCACATTACTACGTGATTCAAACCAGAGAAAACCAAGGATCTGGCAAACAAGTATGCGAAGAAGGCAAAATCATGTGCCAGATGCGGGCATAACCCAGACCTAACCGTTGTTATCCTCTAAAATGTGGATCGAAACCAGGTTTAATTGACTGTTTCAGTGTGGTACCCCATTACTCCGTGATTTAAACCTGAGAAAACCATTGATCTGGCAAACAAGAATGCGGAAAAGGCAAAATCATGAGTCACATGCGGGCATAACCCAGACCTAACCCAGACCTAAACGGTGTTACCGACTAAAATACTGACCGAATCCAGGTTTAATTGACTGTTTCAGTGTGGTACCACATTACTATATGATTCAAACCCGAAGAAACACAAGATCTCGCCTACAAGTACATGAAAAAGGCAAAATCTTTAGCGAGATGCGGGCATAACCCAGGCCTAACCTAGACCTAACCGGTGTTATCCTCTAAAATGTTGTTCGAAACCAGGTTTAATTGACTGTTTCACTGTGGTATCACATTATTACGTGATTCAAACCAGAGAAAACCAAGGATCTGGCCAACAAGTATGCGGAAAAGGCAAAATCATGAGCCAGATGCGGGCATAACCCAGACCTAACCCAGACCTAACCGGTTTTATCCTCGAAAATATTGATCGAAACCAAGTTTAATGGACTGTTTCGCTGTGGTACGACATTACTACGTGATTCAAACCAGAGAAAACCAAGGATCTGGTAAACAAGTATGCGAAGAAGGCAAAATCATGTGCCAGATGCGGGCATAACCCAGACCTAACCATTGTTATCCTCTAAAATGTAGATCGAAACCAGGTTTAATTGACTGTTTCAGTGTGGTACCCCATTACTCCGTGATTCAAACCAGAGAAAACCTAGGATCTGGCCAACAAGTTTGCGAAGAAGGCAAAATCATGAGCCAGATGCAGGCATAACCCAGACCTAACACAGACCTAACCGGTGTTATTCTCAAAAATATTGATCGAAACCAAGTTTAATGGACTCTTTCAGTGTGGTGCCACATTACTACGTGATTCATACCCGAAAAAACCCAGGATCTGTCCAACAAGTATGCGAAGAAGGTAAAAGCATGAGCCAGATGCGGGCATTACGCAGGCCTAACCGAGACCTAACCGGTTTTATCCTCTAAAATATTCATCGAAACAAGGTTTAATTGTCTGTTTCAGTGTGGTACCCCATTACTACCTGATTCAAACCGGAGAAAACCATTGATCTGGCAAACAGGAATGCGGAAAAGGCAAAATCATGAGCCAGATGCAGGCATAACCCAGGCCTAACCCAGACCTAACCGGTTTTATCCTCTAAAATATGTATCGAAACCAGGTTTAATTGTCTGTTTCAGTGTGGTACCCCATTACTACGTGATTCAAACCAGTGAAAAGCAAAGATCTGGCCAAGAAGAATACGGGCAAGGCAAAATCATGAGCCAGATGCGGGCATAACACAGGCCTAACCCAGACCTAACCGGTCTTATCCTCTAAAATATTCTTCGAAACTAGGTTTAATTGTCTGGTTGAGTGTGGTACTCCATTACCACGTGATTCAAACCAGAGAAAACCAAGGATTTGGCAAACAAGAATGCGGAAAAGGCAAAATCATGAGCCAGATGCGGGCATAACACAGGCCTAACCCAGACCTAACCGGTCTTATCCTCTAAAATATTCTTCGAAACTAGCTTTAATTGTCTGGTTGAGTGTGGTACCACATTACTACGTGATTCAAACCAGAGAAAACCAAGGATCTGGCCTACAAGTATGCGGAAAAGGCAAAATCATGAGCCAGATGCGGGCATAACCCAGACCTAACCCAGACCTTACCGGTGTTACCGACTAAAATACTGACCGAATCCAGGTTTAATTGGCTGTCTCAGTGTGGTACCACATTACTACGTGATTCAAACCAGAGAAAACCAAGGATCTGGCCAACAAGTATGCGGAAAAGGCAAAATCATGAGCCAGATGCGGGCATAACCCGGACCTAACCCAGACCTAACCGGTTTTATCCTTTAAAATATTGATCGAAAACAAGTTTAATTGTCTGTTTCAGTGTGGTACCACATTACTACCTGATTCAAACAAGATAAAACCAAGGTTCTTGTCAACAGGAATGCGGAAAAGGCAAAATCATGAGCCAGATGTTGACATAACCCATACCTAACCCAGACCTAACCGGTTTTATCCTCTAAAATACTGACCGAATCCAGGTTTAATAGCCTGTTACTGTGTGGCTCCGCATTACTACGTGTTTCAAACCCGAAAAAACCCAGGACCTGTACAACATGTATGGGAAGAAGGCAAAATCATGAGCCAGATGCGGGCATAACCCAGACCTAACCCAGACCTATCCGGTGTTATCCCCTGAAATATTGATCGAAACCAGGTTTAATTGACTGTTTCAGTTTGGTACCACATTACTACGTGATTCAAACCAGAGAAAACCAAGGATCTGGCCAACAAGAATGCGGACAAGGCAAAATCAAGAGTCAGATGCGGGTATAACCCAGACGTAACCCAGACCTAACCGGTGTTATCCTCTAAAATATTGATCGAAACCAAGTTTAATGGACTGTTTCAGTGTGGTACCACATTACTACGTGATTCAAACCAGAGAAAACCAAGGATCTGGCCTACAAGTATGCGGAGAAGGCAAAATCATGAGCCAGATGCGGGCATAACCCAGACCTAACCCAGACCTTACCGGTTTTGCCGACTAAAATACTGACCGAATCCAGGTTTAATTGGCTGTTTCAGTGTGGTACCACATTACTACGTGATTCAAACAAGATAAAACCAATGTTCTGGTCAACAGGAATGCGGAAAAGGCAAAATCATGAGCCAGATGTGGTCATAACCCATACCTAACCCAGACCTAACCGGTTTTATCCTCTAAAATATTGATCGAAACCAGGTTTAATTGACTGTTTCAATGTGGTACCACATTACTACGTGATTCAAACCCGAAAAAACACAGGATCTGGCCAACAAGTATGCGCCGAAGGCAAAATCATGAGCCAGATGCGTCATAACCCAGACCTAACCGGTGTTATCCTCTAAAATATTGATCGAAACCAGGTTTAATGGACTGTTTCAATGTGGTACCACATTACTACGTGATACAAACCAGAGAAAACCAAGGATCTGGCCAACAAGTATTCCAAGAAGGCAAAATCATGAGCCAGATGCGGGCATAACCCAGACCTAACCCAGACGTAACCGTTGTTATCCTCTAAAATATTGATCGAAACCAGGTTTAGTTGACTGTTTCGCTGTGGTACCACATTACTACGTGATTCAAACCAGAGAAAACCAAGGATCTGGCCTACAAGTATGCGGGAAAGGCAAAATCATGAGTCAGATGGGGGCATAACCCAGACCAAACTCAGGCCTAACCGGTGTAACCGACTTATATACTGACCGAATCCAGGTTTAATTCACTGTTACTACGTGGTACCACATTACTACGTGATTCAAACCCGAAAAAACCCAGGATCCTGCCAACAAGTATGCGGAAAAGGCAAAATCATGAGCCAGATGCGGGCATAACGCAGACCTGACCCAGTCCTAACCGGTGTTATCCTCTAAAATACCGACCGAAACCAGGTTTAATTGACTGTTTCAGTGTGGTACCACATTACTACGTGATTCAAACCAGAGAAAACCAAGGATCTGGCCAACAAGTATGCGAAGAAGGCAAAATCATGAGCCAGATGCGGGCATAACCCGGACCTAACCCAGACCTAACCTAACCCAAACCTAACCCAAACCGGTGTTATCCTCTAAAATATTGATCGGAACCAGGTTTAATTGACTGTTTCAATGTGGTACCACATTACTACGTGATTCAAACCCGAAAAAACCCAGGATCTGGCCAACAAGTATGCGGAAAAGGCAAAATCATGAGCCACATGCGGGCATAACCCAGACCTGACCCAGACCTAATCGGTGTTATCCTCTGAGATACTGACCGAATTCAGGCTTAATTGACAGTAACTGTTTGGTACCACGTTACCATGTGGTACAAACCCGAAAAAACACAGGATCTGGACAACAAGTATGCGAACAAGGCAAAATCATGAGCCAGATGCGGGCATAACCCAGGCCTATCCTAGACCTAACCGGTGTTATCCTCTAAAATATTGATCGAAACCAGGTTTAATTGTCTGTTTCAGTGTGGTACCACATTACTACGTGATTCAAACCAGAGAAAACCCAGGATCTGGCCAACAAGTATGCAAAGAAGGCAAAATCATGAGCCAGATGCTGGCATAACCCGGACCTAACCCAGAGCTAACCGGTTTTATCCTCTGAAATATTGATCGAAAACAAGTTTAATTGTCTGTTTCAGTGTGGTACCACATTACTACCTGATTCAAACAAGATAAAACCTAGGTTCTGGTCAACAGGAATGCGGAAAAGGCAAAATCATGAGCCAGATGCGGGCATAACCCAGACCTAACCCAGACCTTACCGGTGTTACCGACTAAAATACTGACCGAATCCAGGTTTAATTGGCTGTCTCAGTGTGGTACCACATTACTACGTGATTCAAACCAGAGAAAACCAAGGATCTGGCCAACAAGTATGCGAAGAGGGCAAAATCATGAGCCAGATGCGGGCATAACCCGGACCTAACCCAGACCTAATCTGTTTTATCCTCTAAAATATTGATCGAAAACAAGTTTAATTGTCTGTTTCAGTGTGGTACCACATTACTACCTGATTCAAACAAGATAAAACCAAGGTTCTGGTCAACAGGAATGCGGAAAAGGCAAAATCATGAGCCAGATGTGGACATAACCCATACCTAACCGGTGTTATCCTCTAAAATATTGATCGAAACCAGGTTACATTGACTGTTTCAGTGTAGTACCACATTACTACGTGATTCAAACCCGAAAAAACCCAGGATCTGGCCTACAAGTATGCGAAGAATGCAAAATCATGAGCCAGATGCGGTCATAACCCAGACCTAACCCAGAGCTAACCGGTTTTATCCTCTAAAATATTGATAGAAAACAAGTTTAATTGCCTGTTTCAGTGTGGTACCACATTACTACCTGATTCAAACAAGATAAAACCAAGGTTCTGGCCAACAAGAATGCGGAATATGCAAAATCGTGAGCCAGATGCGGGCATAACCCAGACCTGACCCAGACCTAACCGGTGTTATCCTCTAAAATACTGTCCGTATCCAGGCTTAATTGACTGTAACTGTTTGGTACCACGTTTCTACGTGATTCAAACCCGAAAGAATCCAGGATCTGGCCAACAAATTTGCGAAGAAGGCAAAATCATGAGCCAGATGCGGGCATAACCCAGACCTAACCCAGACCTAACCGGTGTTATCCTCTAAAATATTCATCGAAACCAGGTTCAATTGTCTGTTTCAGTGTGGTACCATATTACTACGTGATTGAAACCAGAGAAAACCAAGGATCTGGCCAACAAGAATGCGAAGAAGGCAAAATCATGAGCGAGATGCGGGCATAACCCAGACCTAACCCAGACCTAACCGATGTTATCCTCTGAAATATTGATCGAAACAAGGTTTAATTGTCTGTTTCAGTGTGGTATCACATTACTACGTGATTCAAACCAGAGAAAACCAAGGATCTGGCCAACAAGTATGCGGAAAAGGCAAAATCATGAGGCAGATGCGGGCATTATCCAGACCTAACCCAGACCTATCCGGTGTTACCGACTAAAATACTGACCGAATCCAGCTTTAATCGACTGTTACTGTGTGGCACCACATTACTACGTGATTCAAACCCGAAGAAACCCAGGACCTGTCCAACAAGTATGCGAAGTAGGCAAAATCATGAGCCAGATGCGGGCATAACCCAGACCAAACCCAGACCTAACCGGTTCTATCCTCTAAAATATTGATCGAAACCAGGTTTAATTGACTGTTTCAAAGTGGTGCCACATTACTACGTGATTCAAACCCGAAAAAACCCAGGATCTGTCCAACAAGTTTGCGATGAAGGCAAAATCATGAGTCAGATGGGGGCATAACCCAGACCTAACCCAGGCCTAACCGGTGTTACCGACTAAAATACTGACCGAATCCAGGTTTAATTCACTGTTACTTCGTGGTACCACATTACTACGTGATTCAAACCAGAAAAAAAACAAGGATCTGGCCAACAAGTATGCGAAGAAGGCAAAATCATGAGTCAGATGGGGGCATAACCCAGACCTTACCCAGGCCTAACCGGTGTTACCGACTTAAATACTGACCGAATCCAGGTTTAATTCACTGTTACTTCGTGGTACCACATTACCACGTGATTCAAACCAGAAAAAACCAAGGATCTGGCCAACAAGTATGCGAAGAAGGCAAAATCATGAGCCAGATGCGGCATAACCCAGACCTAACCGGTGTTATCCTCTAAAATATTGATCGCAACCATGTTTAATGGACTGTTTCAGTGTGGTACCACATTACTACGTGATTCAAACCAGAGAAAACCAAGGATCTGGCCAAAAAGAATGCGGAATAGGCAAAATCGTGAGCCAGATGCGGGCATAACCCAGACCTAACGCAGGCCTAACCGTTGTTACCGACTAAAATACTGACCGAATCCAGGTTTAATTCACTGTTATTTCGTGGTACCACATTCCTATGTGATTCAAACCCGAAAAAACCAAGGATCTGGCCAACAAGTATGCGAAGAAGGCAAAATCATGAGGCAGATGCGAGCATAACCCAGACCTAACCCAGACCTAACGGGTGTCATCCTCTAAAATATTGATCGAAACCAGGTTTAATTGTCTGTTTCAGTGTGGTACCACATTACTACGTGATTGAAACCAGAGAAAACCAAGGATCTGGCAAACAAGTATGCGAAGAAGGCAAAATCATGAGGCAGATGCGAGCATAACCCGGACCTAACCCAGAGCTAACCGGTTTTATCCTCTAAAATATTGATAGAAAACAAGTTTAATTGCCTGTTTCAGTGTGGTACCACATTACTACCTGATTCAAACAAGATAAAACCAAGGTTCTGGCCAACAAGAATGCGGAATATGCAAAATCGTGAGCCAGATGCGGGCATAACCCAGACCTGACCCAGACCTAACCGGTGTTATCCTCTAAAATACTGTCCGTATCCAGGCTTAATTGACTGTAACTGTTTGGTACCACGTTTCTACGTGATTCAAACCCGAAAGAATCCAGGATCTGGCCAACAAATTTGCGAAGAAGGCAAAATCATGAGGCAGATGCGAGCATAACCCGGACCTAACCCAGAGCTAACCGGTTTTATCCTCTAAAATATTGATAGAAAACAAGTTTAATTGCCTGTTTCAGTGTGGTACCACATTACTACCTGATTCAAACAAGATAAAACCAAGGTTCTGGCCAACAAGAATGCGGAAAAGGCAAAATCATGAGGCAGATGCGGGCATTATCCAGACCTAACCCAGACCTATCCGGTGTTACCGACTAAAATACTGACCGAATCCAGCTTTAATTGACTGTTACTGTGTGGCACCACATTACTACGTGATTCAAACCCGAAGAAACCCAGGACCTGTCCAACAAGTATGCGAAGTAGGCAAAATCATGAGCCAGATGCGGGCATAACCCAGACCAAACCCAGACCTAACCGGTTCTATCCTCTAAAATATTGATCGAAACCAGGTTTAATTGACTGTTTCAAAGTGGTGCCACATTACTACGTGATTCAAACCCGAAAAAACCCAGGATCTGTCCAACAAGTTTGCGATGAAGGCAAAATCATGAGCCACATGCGGGCATAACCCAGACCTGACCCAGACCTAATCGGTGTTATCCTCTGAGATACTGACCGAATTCAGGCTTAATTGACAGTAACTGTTTGGTACCACGTTACCATGTGGTACAAACCCGAAAAAACACAGGATCTGGACAACAAGTATGCGAACAAGGCAAAATCATGAGCCAGATGCGGGCATAACCCAGGCCTATCCTAGACCTAACCGGTGTTATCCTCTAAAATATTGATCGAAACCAGGTTTAATTGTCTGTTTCAGTGTGGTACCACATTACTACGTGATTCAAACCAGAGAAAACCCAGGATCTGGCCAACAAGTATGCAAAGAAGGCAAAATCATGAGCCAGATGCTGGCATAACCCGGACCTAACCCAGAGCTAACCGGTTTTATCCTCTGAAATATTGATCGAAAACAAGTTTAATTGCCTGTTTCAGTGTGGTACCACATTACTACCTGATTCAAACAAGATAAAACCAAGGTTCTGGCCAACAAGAATGCGGAATATGCAAAATCGTGAGCCAGATGCGGGCATAACCCAGACCTAACCCAGACCTAACCGGTGTTATCCTCTAAAATATTCATCGAAACCAGGTTCAATTGTCTGTTTCAGTGTGGTACCATATTACTACGTGATTGAAACCAGAGAAAACCAAGGATCTGGCCAACAAGAATGCGAAGAAGGCAAAATCATGAGCGAGATGCGGGCATAACCCAGACCTAACCCAGACCTAACCGATGTTATCCTCTGAAATATTGATCGAAACAAGGTTTAATTGTCTGTTTCAGTGTGGTATCACATTACTACGTGATTCAAACCAGAGAAAACCAAGGATCTGGCCAACAAGTATGCGGAAAAGGCAAAATCATGAGGCAGATGCGGGCATTATCCAGACCTAACCCAGACCTATCCGGTGTTACCGACTAAAATACTGACCGAATCCAGCTTTAATCGACTGTTACTGTGTGGCACCACATTACTACGTGATTCAAACCCGAAGAAACCCAGGACCTGTCCAACAAGTATGCGAAGTAGGCAAAATCATGAGCCAGATGCGGGCATAACCCAGACCAAACCCAGACCTAACCGGTTCTATCCTCTAAAATATTGATCGAAACCAGGTTTAATTGACTGTTTCAAAGTGGTGCCACATTACTACGTGATTCAAACCCGAAAAAACCCAGGATCTGTCCAACAAGTTTGCGATGAAGGCAAAATCATGAGTCAGATGGGGGCATAACCCAGACCTAACCCAGGCCTAACCGGTGTTACCGACTAAAATACTGACCGAATCCAGGTTTAATTCACTGTTACTTCGTGGTACCACATTACTACGTGATTCAAACCAGAAAAAAAACAAGGATCTGGCCAACAAGTATGCGAAGAAGGCAAAATCATGAGTCAGATGGGGGCATAACCCAGACCTTACCCAGGCCTAACCGGTGTTACCGACTTAAATACTGACCGAATCCAGGTTTAATTCACTGTTACTTCGTGGTACCACATTACCACGTGATTCAAACCAGAAAAAACCAAGGATCTGGCCAACAAGTATGCGAAGAAGGCAAAATCATGAGCCAGATGCGGCATAACCCAGACCTAACCGGTGTTATCCTCTAAAATATTGATCGCAACCATGTTTAATGGACTGTTTCAGTGTGGTACCACATTACTACGTGATTCAAACCAGAGAAAACCAAGGATCTGGCCAAAAAGAATGCGGAATAGGCAAAATCGTGAGCCAGATGCGGGCATAACCCAGACCTAACGCAGGCCTAACCGTTGTTACCGACTAAAATACTGACCGAATCCAGGTTTAATTCACTGTTATTTCGTGGTACCACATTCCTATGTGATTCAAACCCGAAAAAACCAAGGATCTGGCCAACAAGTATGCGAAGAAGGCAAAATCATGAGGCAGATGCGAGCATAACCCAGACCTAACCCAGACCTAACGGGTGTCATCCTCTAAAATATTGATCGAAACCAGGTTTAATTGTCTGTTTCAGTGTGGTACCACATTACTACGTGATTGAAACCAGAGAAAACCAAGGATCTGGCAAACAAGTATGCGAAGAAGGCAAAATCATGAGGCAGATGCGAGCATAACCCGGACCTAACCCAGAGCTAACCGGTTTTATCCTCTAAAATATTGATAGAAAACAAGTTTAATTGCCTGTTTCAGTGTGGTACCACATTACTACCTGATTCAAACAAGATAAAACCAAGGTTCTGGCCAACAAGAATGCGGAATATGCAAAATCGTGAGCCAGATGCGGGCATAACCCAGACCTGACCCAGACCTAACCGGTGTTATCCTCTAAAATACTGTCCGTATCCAGGCTTAATTGACTGTAACTGTTTGGTACCACGTTTCTACGTGATTCAAACCCGAAAGAATCCAGGATCTGGCCAACAAATTTGCGAAGAAGGCAAAATCATGAGGCAGATGCGAGCATAACCCGGACCTAACCCAGAGCTAACCGGTTTTATCCTCTAAAATATTGATAGAAAACAAGTTTAATTGCCTGTTTCAGTGTGGTACCACATTACTACCTGATTCAAACAAGATAAAACCAAGGTTCTGGCCAACAAGAATGCGGAAAAGGCAAAATCATGAGGCAGATGCGGGCATTATCCAGACCTAACCCAGACCTATCCGGTGTTACCGACTAAAATACTGACCGAATCCAGCTTTAATTGACTGTTACTGTGTGGCACCACATTACTACGTGATTCAAACCCGAAGAAACCCAGGACCTGTCCAACAAGTATGCGAAGTAGGCAAAATCATGAGCCAGATGCGGGCATAACCCAGACCAAACCCAGACCTAACCGGTTCTATCCTCTAAAATATTGATCGAAACCAGGTTTAATTGACTGTTTCAAAGTGGTGCCACATTACTACGTGATTCAAACCCGAAAAAACCCAGGATCTGTCCAACAAGTTTGCGATGAAGGCAAAATCATGAGCCACATGCGGGCATAACCCAGACCTGACCCAGACCTAATCGGTGTTATCCTCTGAGATACTGACCGAATTCAGGCTTAATTGACAGTAACTGTTTGGTACCACGTTACCATGTGGTACAAACCCGAAAAAACACAGGATCTGGACAACAAGTATGCGAACAAGGCAAAATCATGAGCCAGATGCGGGCATAACCCAGGCCTATCCTAGACCTAACCGGTGTTATCCTCTAAAATATTGATCGAAACCAGGTTTAATTGTCTGTTTCAGTGTGGTACCACATTACTACGTGATTCAAACCAGAGAAAACCCAGGATCTGGCCAACAAGTATGCAAAGAAGGCAAAATCATGAGCCAGATGCTGGCATAACCCGGACCTAACCCAGAGCTAACCGGTTTTATCCTCTGAAATATTGATCGAAAACAAGTTTAATTGTCTGTTTCAGTGTGGTACCACATTACTACCTGATTCAAACAAGATAAAACCTAGGTTCTGGTCAACAGGAATGCGGAAAAGGCAAAATCATGAGCCAGATGCGGGCATAACCCAGACCTAACCCAGACCTTACCGGTGTTACCGACTAAAATACTGACCGAATCCAGGTTTAATTGGCTGTCTCAGTGTGGTACCACATTACTACGTGATTCAAACCAGAGAAAACCAAGGATCTGGCCAACAAGTATGCGAAGAGGGCAAAATCATGAGCCAGATGCGGGCATAACCCGGACCTAACCCAGACCTAATCTGTTTTATCCTCTAAAATATTGATCGAAAACAAGTTTAATTGTCTGTTTCAGTGTGGTACCACATTACTACCTGATTCAAACAAGATAAAACCAAGGTTCTGGTCAACAGGAATGCGGAAAAGGCAAAATCATGAGCCAGATGTGGACATAACCCATACCTAACCGGTGTTATCCTCTAAAATATTGATCGAAACCAGGTTACATTGACTGTTTCAGTGTAGTACCACATTACTACGTGATTCAAACCCGAAAAAACCCAGGATCTGGCCTACAAGTATGCGAAGAATGCAAAATCATGAGCCAGATGCGGTCATAACCCAGACCTAACCCAGAGCTAACCGGTTTTATCCTCTAAAATATTGATAGAAAACAAGTTTAATTGCCTGTTTCAGTGTGGTACCACATTACTACCTGATTCAAACAAGATAAAACCAAGGTTCTGGCCAACAAGAATGCGGAATATGCAAAATCGTGAGCCAGATGCGGGCATAACCCAGACCTGACCCAGACCTAACCGGTGTTATCCTCTAAAATACTGTCCGTATCCAGGCTTAATTGACTGTAACTGTTTGGTACCACGTTTCTACGTGATTCAAACCCGAAAGAATCCAGGATCTGGCCAACAAATTTGCGAAGAAGGCAAAATCATGAGCCAGATGCGGGCATAACCCAGACCTAACCCAGACCTAACCGGTGTTATCCTCTAAAATATTCATCGAAACCAGGTTCAATTGTCTGTTTCAGTGTGGTACCATATTACTACGTGATTGAAACCAGAGAAAACCAAGGATCTGGCCAACAAGAATGCGAAGAAGGCAAAATCATGAGCGAGATGCGGGCATAACCCAGACCTAACCCAGACCTAACCGATGTTATCCTCTGAAATATTGATCGAAACAAGGTTTAATTGTCTGTTTCAGTGTGGTATCACATTACTACGTGATTCAAACCAGAGAAAACCAAGGATCTGGCCAACAAGTATGCGGAAAAGGCAAAATCATGAGGCAGATGCGGGCATTATCCAGACCTAACCCAGACCTATCCGGTGTTACCGACTAAAATACTGACCGAATCCAGCTTTAATCGACTGTTACTGTGTGGCACCACATTACTACGTGATTCAAACCCGAAGAAACCCAGGACCTGTCCAACAAGTATGCGAAGTAGGCAAAATCATGAGCCAGATGCGGGCATAACCCAGACCAAACCCAGACCTAACCGGTTCTATCCTCTAAAATATTGATCGAAACCAGGTTTAATTGACTGTTTCAAAGTGGTGCCACATTACTACGTGATTCAAACCCGAAAAAACCCAGGATCTGTCCAACAAGTTTGCGATGAAGGCAAAATCATGAGTCAGATGGGGGCATAACCCAGACCTAACCCAGGCCTAACCGGTGTTACCGACTAAAATACTGACCGAATCCAGGTTTAATTCACTGTTACTTCGTGGTACCACATTACTACGTGATTCAAACCAGAAAAAAAACAAGGATCTGGCCAACAAGTATGCGAAGAAGGCAAAATCATGAGTCAGATGGGGGCATAACCCAGACCTTACCCAGGCCTAACCGGTGTTACCGACTTAAATACTGACCGAATCCAGGTTTAATTCACTGTTACTTCGTGGTACCACATTACCACGTGATTCAAACCAGAAAAAACCAAGGATCTGGCCAACAAGTATGCGAAGAAGGCAAAATCATGAGCCAGATGCGGCATAACCCAGACCTAACCGGTGTTATCCTCTAAAATATTGATCGCAACCATGTTTAATGGACTGTTTCAGTGTGGTACCACATTACTACGTGATTCAAACCAGAGAAAACCAAGGATCTGGCCAAAAAGAATGCGGAATAGGCAAAATCGTGAGCCAGATGCGGGCATAACCCAGACCTAACGCAGGCCTAACCGTTGTTACCGACTAAAATACTGACCGAATCCAGGTTTAATTCACTGTTATTTCGTGGTACCACATTCCTATGTGATTCAAACCCGAAAAAACCAAGGATCTGGCCAACAAGTATGCGAAGAAGGCAAAATCATGAGGCAGATGCGAGCATAACCCAGACCTAACCCAGACCTAACGGGTGTCATCCTCTAAAATATTGATCGAAACCAGGTTTAATTGTCTGTTTCAGTGTGGTACCACATTACTACGTGATTGAAACCAGAGAAAACCAAGGATCTGGCAAACAAGTATGCGAAGAAGGCAAAATCATGAGGCAGATGCGAGCATAACCCGGACCTAACCCAGAGCTAACCGGTTTTATCCTCTAAAATATTGATAGAAAACAAGTTTAATTGCCTGTTTCAGTGTGGTACCACATTACTACCTGATTCAAACAAGATAAAACCAAGGTTCTGGCCAACAAGAATGCGGAATATGCAAAATCGTGAGCCAGATGCGGGCATAACCCAGACCTGACCCAGACCTAACCGGTGTTATCCTCTAAAATACTGTCCGTATCCAGGCTTAATTGACTGTAACTGTTTGGTACCACGTTTCTACGTGATTCAAACCCGAAAGAATCCAGGATCTGGCCAACAAATTTGCGAAGAAGGCAAAATCATGAGGCAGATGCGAGCATAACCCGGACCTAACCCAGAGCTAACCGGTTTTATCCTCTAAAATATTGATAGAAAACAAGTTTAATTGCCTGTTTCAGTGTGGTACCACATTACTACCTGATTCAAACAAGATAAAACCAAGGTTCTGGCCAACAAGAATGCGGAAAAGGCAAAATCATGAGGCAGATGCGGGCATTATCCAGACCTAACCCAGACCTATCCGGTGTTACCGACTAAAATACTGACCGAATCCAGCTTTAATTGACTGTTACTGTGTGGCACCACATTACTACGTGATTCAAACCCGAAGAAACCCAGGACCTGTCCAACAAGTATGCGAAGTAGGCAAAATCATGAGCCAGATGCGGGCATAACCCAGACCAAACCCAGACCTAACCGGTTCTATCCTCTAAAATATTGATCGAAACCAGGTTTAATTGACTGTTTCAAAGTGGTGCCACATTACTACGTGATTCAAACCCGAAAAAACCCAGGATCTGTCCAACAAGTTTGCGATGAAGGCAAAATCATGAGTCAGATGGGGGCATAACCCAGACCTAACCCAGGCCTAACCGGTGTTACCGACTAAAATACTGACCGAATCCAGGTTTAATTCACTGTTACTTCGTGGTACCACATTACTACGTGATTCAAACCAGAAAAAAAACAAGGATCTGGCCAACAAGTATGCGAAGAAGGCAAAATCATGAGTCAGATGGGGGCATAACCCAGACCTTACCCAGGCCTAACCGGTGTTACCGACTAAAATACTGACCGAATCCAGGTTTAATTCACTGTTACTTCGTGGTACCACATTACCACGTGATTCAAACCAGAAAAAACCAAGGATCTGGCCAACAAGTATGCGAAGAAGGCAAAATCATGAGCCAGATGCGGCATAACCCAGACCTAACCGGTGTTATCCTCTAAAATATTGATCGCAACCATGTTTAATGGACTGTTTCAGTGTGGTACCACATTACTACGTGATTCAAACCAGAGAAAACCAAGGATCTGGCAAACAAGAATGCGGAAAAGGCAAAATCATGAGGCAGATGCGGGTAAAACCCAGACCTAACCCAGACCTAACCGGTGTTACCGACTAAAATACTGACCGAATCCTGGTTTAATTGACTGCTACTGTGTGGTACCACATTACTACGTGATTCAAATCCGGAAAAACCCAGGATCTGGCCAACAATTATGCGAAGAAGGCAAAATCATGAGCCAGATGCGGGCATAACCCAGACCTAACCCAGACCTAACCGGTGTTATCCTCTAAAATATTGATCGAAACCAGGTTCAATAGTCTGTTTCAGTGTGGTACCACATTACTACGTGATTGCAACCAGAGAAAACCAAGGATCTGGCAAACAAGAATGCGAAGAAGGCAAAATCATGAGCGAGATGCGGGCATAACCCAGACCTAACCCAGACCTAACCGACGTTATCCTCTGAAATATTAATCGAAACAAGGTTTAATTGTCTGTTTCAGTGTGGTATCACATTACTACGTGATTCAAACCAGAGAAAACCAAGGATCTGGCCAACAAGTATGCGGAAAAGGCAAAATCATGAGGCAGATGCGGGCATTATCCAGACCTAACCCAGACCTATCCGGTGTTACCGACTAAAATACTGACCGAATCCAGCTTTAATTGACTGTTACTGTGTGGCACCACATTACTACGTGATTCAAACCCGAAGAAACCCAGGACCTGTCCAACAAGTATGCGAAGTAGGCAAAATCATGAGCCAGATGCGGGCATAACCCAGACCAAACCCAGACCTAACCGGTTCTATCCTCTAAAATATTGATCGAAACCAGGTTTAATTGACTGTTTCAAAGTGGTGCCACATTACTACGTGATTCAAACCCGAAAAAACCCAGGATCTGTCCAACAAGTTTGCGATGAAGGCAAAATCATGAGTCAGATGGGGGCATAACCCAGACCTAACCCAGGCCTAACCGGTGTTACCGACTAAAATACTGACCGAATCCAGGTTTAATTCACTGTTACTTCGTGGTACCACATTACTACGTGATTCAAACCAGAAAAAAAACAAGGATCTGGCCAACAAGTATGCGAAGAAGGCAAAATCATGAGTCAGATGGGGGCATAACCCAGACCTTACCCAGGCCTAACCGGTGTTACCGACTAAAATACTGACCGAATCCAGGTTTAATTCACTGTTACTTCGTGGTACCACATTACCACGTGATTCAAACCAGAAAAAACCAAGGATCTGGCCAACAAGTATGCGAAGAAGGCAAAATCATGAGCCAGATGCGGCATAACCCAGACCTAACCGGTGTTATCCTCTAAAATATTGATCGCAACCATGTTTAATGGACTGTTTCAGTGTGGTACCACATTACTACGTGATTCAAACCAGAGAAAACCAAGGATCTGGCCAAAAAGAATGCGCAATAGGCAAAATCGTGAGCCAGATGCGGGCATAACCCAGACCTAACCCAGTCCTAACCGGTGTTACCGACTAAAATACTGACCGAATCCAGGTATAATTGACTGTTACTGTGAGGTTCTAAATTACTACGTGATTCAAACCCGAAGAAACCCAGGATCTGACCAACAAGTATGCGAAGAAGGCAAAATCATGAGTCAGATGCGGGCATAACCCAGGCCTAACCCAGACCTAACCGGTCTTATCCTCTAAAATATTCTTCGAAACTGGGTTTAATTGTCTGGTTGAGTGTGGTACCCCATTACTACGTGATTCAAACCAGAGAAAACCAAGGATCTGGCAAACAAGAATGCGGAAAAGGCAAAATCATGAGGCAGATGCGGGTAAAACCCAGACCTAACCCAGACCTAACCGGTGTTACCGACTAAAATACTGACCGAATCCTGGTTTAATTGACTGCTACTGTGTGGTACCACATTACTACGTGATTCAAATCCGGAAAAACCCAGGATCTGGCCAACAATTATGCGAAGAAGGCAAAATCATGCGCCAGATGCGGGCATAACCCAGACCTAACCGGTTTTATCCTCTAAAATATTCATCGAAACCAGGTTTAATTGTCTGCTTCAGTGTGGTACTCCATTACTACGTGATTCAAACCGGAGAAAACCTTTGATCTGGCAAACAGGAATGCGGAAAAGGCAAAATCATGAGCCAGATACGGGCATAACCCAGACCTAACCCAGTCCTAACCGGTGTTACCGACTAAAATACTGACCGAATCCAGGTATAATTGACTGTTACTGTGTGGTTCCACATTACTACGTGATTCAAACCCGAAAAAACCCAGGATCTGACCAACAAGTTTGCGAAGAAGGCAAAATCATGAGCCAGATGCAGGCATAACCCAGGCCTAACCCAGACCTAACCGGTTTTATCCTCTAAAATATGTATCGAAACCAGGTTTAATTGTCTGTTTCAGTGTGGTACCCCATTACTACGTGATTCAAACCAGTGAAAACCAAAGATCTGGCCAAGAAGAATACGGAAAAGGCAAAATCATGAGCCAGATGCGGGCATAACCCTGACCTAACCCAGACCTAACCGGAGTTATCCTCTAAAATATTGATTGAAACCAGGTTTAATGGACTGCTTCAGCGTGGTGCCACATTACTACGTGATTCAAACCAGAGAAAACCAAGGATCTGTCCAACAAGTATGCGAAGAAGGTAAAATCATGAGCCAGATGCGGGCATAACCCAGGCCTAACCCAGACCTAACCGGTTTTATCCTCTAAAATACTCATCGAAACCAGGTTTAATTGACTGTTTCATTGTGGTACCACATTATTACGTGATTCAAACCAGAGAAAACCAAGGATCTGGCCAACAAGTATGCGGAAAAGGCAAAATCATGAGCCAGATGCGGGCATAACCCAGACCTATCCCAGATCTAACCGGTGTTACCCTGTAATATATTGATCGAACCCGGTTTAGTTGACTGCTTCGCAGTGGTACCACATTACTACGTGATTCAAACAGGAAAAAACCCAGGATCTGGCCAACAAGTGTGTGAATTAGGCAAAATCATGACCCAGATGCGGGAATAACCTAGACCTAACCCAGACCTAGCCGGTTTTATCCTCGAAAATATCGATCGAAACCAAGTTTAATGGACTGTTTCGCTGTGGTACCACATTACTACGTGATTCAAACCAGAGAAAACCAAGGATCTGGCCAACAAGTACGCCAAGAAGGCAAAACCATGAGCCAGATGCGGGCATAACCCAGACCTAACCCAGACGTAACCGTTGTTGTCCTCTAAAACATTGATCGAATCCAGGTTTTGTTGACTGTTTCGCCCTGGTACCACATTACTACGTGATTCAAACCAGAGAAAACCAAGGATCTGGCCAGCAAGTATGCCAAGAAGGCAAAATCATGAGCCAGATGCGGGCATAACCCAGACCTAACCCAGACCTTACCGGAGTTACCGACTAAAATACTGACCGAATCCAGGTTTAATTGGCTGTCTCAGTGAGGTACCACATTACTACGTGGTTCAAACCAGAGAAAACCAAGGATCTGGCAAACAAGTATGCGAAGAAGGCAGAATCATGTGCCAGATGCGGGCATAACCCAGACCTAACCGTTGTTATCCTCTAAAATGTGGATCGAAACCAGGTTTAATTGACTCTTTCAGTGTGGTACCCCATTACTCCGTGATTTAAACCTGAGAAAACCATTGATCTGGCAAACAAGAATGCGGAAAAGGCAAAATCATGAGTCACATGCGGGCATAACCCAGACCTAACCCAGACCTAACCGGTGTTACCGACTAAAATACTGACCGAATCCAGGTTTAATTGACTGTTTCAGTGTGGTACCACATTACTATATGATTCAAACCCGAAGAAACTAAAGATCTGGCCTACAAGTACATGAAAAAGGCGAAATCATGAGCGAGATGCGGGCATAACCCAGACCTAACGGAGACCTAACCGGTTTTACCGACTAAAATACTGACCGAATCCAGGTTTAATTGGCTGTTTCAGTGTGGTACCACATTATTACGTGATTCAAACCAGAGAAAACCAAGGATCTGGCCAACAAGTATGCGGAAAAGGCAAAATCATGAGCCAGATGCGGGCATAACCCAGACCTAACCCAGACCTAACCGTTGTTATCTTCTAAAATATTGATCGAAACCAGGTTTAATTGTCTGTTTCAGTGTGGTACCACATTACTACGTGATTCAAACCAGAGAAATCCAAGGATCTGGCGTACAAGTATGCGGAAAAGGCAAAATCATGAGCCAGATGCGGGCGTAACCCAGACCTAACCCAGACCTAACCGGTGTTACCGACTAAAATACCGACCGAATCAAGATTTAATTGACTGTTTCAGTGTGGTGCCACATTACTATATGATTCAAACCCGAAAAAACTAAAGATCTGGCCTACAAGTACATGAAAAAGGCGAAATCATGAGCGAGATGCGGGCATAACCCAGACCTAACGGAGACCTAACCGGTTTTACCGACTAAAATACTGACCGAATCCAGGTTTAATTGGCTGTTTCAGTGTGGTACCACATTATTACGTGATTCAAACCAGATAAAACCAAGGATATGGCCTACAAGTATACGGAAAAGGCAAAATCATGAGCCAGATGCGGGCATAACCCGGACCTAACCCAGACCTAACCGGTGTTATTCTCTAAAATATTGATCGAAACCAAGTTTAATGGACTGTTTCCGTGTGGTGCCACATTACTACGTGATTCGAACCCGAAAAACCCAGGATCTGGCCAACAAGAATGCGGACAAGGCAAAACCATGAGCCAGATGCGGGCATAACCCAGACCTAACCCAGACATTACCGGGCTTACCGACTAAAATACTGACCGAATCCAGGTTTAATTGGCTGTTTCAGTGTGGTACCACATTACTACGTGATTCAAACCAGAGAAAACCAAGGATCTGGTCTACAAGTATGCCAAGAAGGCAAAATCATGAGCGAGATGCGGGCATAACCCAGACCTAACCCAGACCTAACCGGTGTTATCCTCTAAAATATTGATCGAAAACAAGGTTTAATTGGCTGTCTCAGTGTTATACCACATTACTACGTGACTCAAACCAGGGAAAACCAAGGATCTGGCCAACAAGTATGCGGAAAAGGCAAAATCATGAGCCACATGCGGGCATAACCCAGACCTGACCCAGACCTAATCGGTGTTATCCTCTAAAATACTGACTGAATCCAGGCTTAATTGACATCAACTGTTTGGTACCACGTTACCATGTGGTTCAAACCCGAAAAACACAGGATCTGGACAACAAGTATGCGAACAAGGCAAAATCATGAGCCAGATGCGGGCATAACCCGGACCTAACCCAGACCTAACCGGTGTTATCCTTTAAAATATTGATCGAAAACCAGGTTTAATGGACTGTTTCAGTGTGGTACCACATTACTACGTGATTCAGACCAGAAAAAACCCAGGATCTGTCCAACAAGTATGCGAAGAAGGTAAAATGATGAGTCAGATGCGGGCATAACCCAGACCTAACCCAGACCTTACCGGTGTTACCGACTAAAATACTGACCGAATCCAGGTTTAATTGGCTGTCTCAGTGTGGTACCACATTACTACGTGATTCATACCAGAGAAAACCAAGGATCTGGCCAACAAGTATGCGGTAAAGGCAAAATCATGAGCCACATGCGGGCATAACCCAGACCTGACCCAGACCTAAACGGTGTTATCCTCTAAAATACTGACCGAATCCAGGCTTAATTGACTGTAACTGTTTGGTACCACGTTACTATGTGGTTCAAACCCGTAAAATCACAGGATCTGGACATCAAGTATGCGAACAAGGCAAAATCATGAGACAGATGCGGGCATGACCCAGACCTAACCCAGACCTAACCGGTGTTATCCTCTAAAATATTGATCGAAACCAGGTTTAGTTGTTTGTTTCAGTGTGGTACCACAATACTACGTGATTCAAACCTGAAAAAATCCAGGATCCGGCCAACAAATTTGCGAAGAAGGTAAAATCATGAGCCAGATGCGGGCATTACCCAGACCTTACCCCGACCTAACCGGTGTTATCCTCTAAAATATTGATCGAAACCAGGTTTAATTGTCTGTTTCAGTGTGGTACCACATTACTACGTGATTCAAACCAGAGAAAACCCAGGATCTGGCCAACAAGTATGCGAAGAAGGCAAAATCATGAGCCAGATGCTGGCATAACCCGGACCTAACCCAGAGCTAACCGGTTTTATCCTCTAAAATATTGATCGAAAACAAGTTTAATTGTCTGTTTCAGTGTGGTACCACATTACTACCTGATTCAAACAAGATAAAACCTAGGTTCTGGTCAACAGGAATTCGGAAAAGGCAAAATCATGAGCCAGATGCGGGCATAACCCCGACCTAACCCAGACCTTACCGGTGTTACCGACTAAAATACTGACCGAATCCAGGTTTAATTGACATCAACTGTTTGGTACCACGTTACCATGTGGTTCAAACCCGAAAAACACAGGATCTGGACAACAAGTATGCGAACAAGGCAAAATCATGAGCCAGATGCGGCCATAACCCAGACCTAACCCAGACCTAACCGGTGTTATCCTGTAAAATATTGATCGAAACCAGGTTTAATTGTCTGTTGCAGTGTGGTACCACAATACTACGTGATTCAAACCCGAAAAAATCCAGGATCTGGCCAACAAGTATGCGAACAAGGCAAAATCATGAGCCAGATGCGGGCATAACCCGGACCTAACCCAGACCTAACCGGTTTTATCCTCTAAAATATTGATCGAAAACCAGGTTTAATGGACTGTTTCAGTGTGGTACCACATTACTACGTGATTCAGACCAGAAAAAACCCAGGATCTGTCCAACAAGTATGCGAAGAAGGTAAAATGATGAGTCAGATGCGGGCATAACCCAGACCTAACCCAGACCTTACCGGTGTTACCCACTAAAATACTGACCGAGTCCAGGTTTAATTGGCTGTCTCAGTGTGGTACCACATTACTACGTGATTCATACCAGAGAAAACCTAGGATCTGGCCAACAAGTATGCGGTAAAGGCAAAATCATGAGCCACATGCGGGCATAACCCAGACCTGACCCAGACCTAACCGGTGTTATCCTCTAAAATATTGATCGAAAACCAGGTTTAATGGACTGTTTCAGTGTGGTACCACATTACTACGTGAATCAGACCCGAAAAACCCCAGGATCTGTACAACAAGTATGCGAAGAAGGTAAAATCATGAGTTAGATGAGGGCATAACCCAGACCTAACGCAGGCCTAACCGTTGTTACCGACTAAAATACTGACCGAATCCAGGTTTAATTCACTGTTATTTCGTGGTACCACATTCCTATGTGATTCAAACCCGAAAAAACCAAGGATCTGGCCAACAAGTATGCGAAGTAGGCAAAATCATGAGGCAGATGCGGGCATAACCCAGACCAAACCCAGACCTAACCGGTGTTATCCTCTAAAATATTGATCGAAAACCAGGTTTAATGGACTGTTTCAGTGTGGTACCACATTACTACGTGAATCAGACCCGAAAAACCCCAGGATCTGTACAACAATTATGCGAAGAAGGTAAAATCATGAGTTAGATGAGGGCATAACCCAGACCTAACCCAGACCTAACCGGTGTTATCCTCTAAAATATTGATCGAAACCAGGTTCAATTGTCTGTTTCAGTGTGGTACCACATTACTACGTGATTGAAACCAGAGAAAACCAAGGATCTGGCCAACAAGAATGCGAAGAAGGCAAAATCATGAGCGAGATGCGGGCATAACCCAGACCTAACCCAGACCTAACCGATGTTATCCTCTGAAATATTGATCGAAACAAGGTTTAATTGTCTGTTTCAGTGTGGTATCACATTACTACGTGATTCAAACCAGAGAAAACCAAGGATCTGGCCAAAAAGAATGCGGAATAGGCAAAATCGTGAGCCAGATGCGGGCATAACCCAGACCTAACCCAGTCCTAACCGGTGTTACCGACTAAAATACTGACCGAATCCAGGTATAATTGACTGTTACTGTGAGGTTCTAAATTACTACGTGATTCAAACCCGAAGAAACCCAGGATCTGGCCTACAAGTATGCGAAGAAGGCAAAATCATGAGCCAGATGCGGGCATAACCCAGGCCTAACCCAGACCTAACCGGTTCTATCCTCTAAAATATTGATCGAAACCAGGTTTAATTGACTGTTTCAATGTGGTGCCACATTACTACGTGATTCAAACCCGAAAAAACCCAGGATCTGGCCAACAAGTTTGCGATGAAGGCAAAATCATGAGTCAGATGGGGGCATAACCCAGACCTAACCCAGGCCTAACCGGTGTTGCCGACTAAAATACTGACCGAATCCAGGTTTAATTCACTGTTACTTCGTGGTACCACATTACTACGTGATTCAAACCAGAAAAAAAACAAGGATCTGGCCAACAAGTATGCGAAGAAGGCAAAATCATGAGTCAGATGGGGGCATAACCCAGACCTAACCCAGACCTAACCGGTGTTACCGACTAAAATACTGACCGAATCCAGGTTTAATTGACTGTTTCAGTGTGGTACCACATTACTATATGATTCAAACCCGAAGAAACACAAGATCTGGCCTACAAGTACATGAAAAAGGCAAAATCTTTAGCGAGATGCGGGCATAACCCAGGCCTAACCTAGCCCTAACCGGTGTTATCGTCTAAAGTATTGATCGAAACCAGGTTTAATTGACTGTTTTACTGAGTTACCACATTATTACGTGATTCAAACCAGAGAAAACCAAGGATCTGACCTACAAGTATGCGAAGAAGGCAAAATCATGAGCCAGATGCGGGCATAACCCAAGCCTAACCCAGACCTAACCGGTTCTATCCTCTAAAATATTGATCGAAACCAGGTTTAATTGACTGTTTCAATGTGGTGCCACATTACTACGTGATTCAAACCCGAAAAAACCCAGGATCTGGCCAACAAGTTTGCGATGAAGGCAAAATCATGAGCCAGATGGGGGCATAACCCAGACCTAACCCAGACCTAACCGGTGTTACCGACTAAAATACTGACCGAATCCAGGTTTAATTGACTGTTTCAGTGTGGTACCACATTACTATATGATTCAAACCCGAAGAAACACAAGATCTGGCCTACAAGTACATGAAAAAGGCAAAATCTTTAGCGAGATGCGGGCATAACCCAGGCCTAACCTAGACCTAACCGGTGTTATCGTCTAAAGTATTGATCGAAACCAGGTTTAATTGACTGTTTTACTGAGTTACCACATTATTACGTGATTCAAACCAGAGAAAACCAAGGATCTGGCCAACAAGTATGCGGAAAAGGCAAAATCATGAGCCAGATGCGGGCATAACCCAGACCTAACCCAGATCTAACCGGTGTCACCCTGCAAAAAATAGATCGAACCAGGTTTAGTTGACTGTTTCGCTGTGGTACCACATTACTACGTGATTCAAACAGGAAAAAAACCCAGGATCTGACCAACAAGTTTGCGAAGAAGGCAAAATCATGAGCCAGATGCAGGCATAACCCAGGCCTAACCCAGACCTAACCGGTTTTATCCTCTAAAATATGTATCGAAATCAGGTTTAATTGTCTGTTTCAGTGTGGTACCCCATTACTACGTGATTCAAACCAGTGAAAACCAAAGATCTGGCCAAGAAGAATACGGAAAAGGCAAAATCATGAGCCAGATGCGGGCATAACCCTGACCTAACCCAGACCTAACCGGAGTTATCCTCTAAAATATTGATTGAAACCAGGTTTAATGGACTGCTTCAGCGTGGTGCCACATTACTACGTGATTCAAACCAGAGAAAACCAAGGATCTGTCCAACAAGTATGCGAAGAAGGTAAAATCATGAGCCAGATGCGGGCATAACCCAGGCCTAACCCAGACCTAACCGGTTTTATCCTCTAAAATACTCATCGAAACCAGGTTTAATTGACTGTTTCATTGTGGTACCACATTATTACGTGATTCAAACCAGAGAAAACCAAGGATCTGGCCAACAAGTATGCGGAAAAGGCAAAATCATGAGCCAGATGCGGGCATAACCCAGACCTATCCCAGATCTAACCGGTGTTACCCTGTAATATATTGATCGAACCCGGTTTAGTTGACTGCTTCGCTGTGGTACCACATTACTACGTGATTCAAACAGGAAAAAACCCAGGATCTGGCCAACAAGTGTGTGAATTAGGCAAAATCATGACCCAGATGCGGGAATAACCTAGACCTAACCCAGACCTAGCCGGTTTTATCCTCGAAAATATCGATCGAAACCAAGTTTAATGGACTGTTTCGCTGTGGTACCACATTACTACGTGATTCAAACCAGAGAAAACCAAGGATCTGGCCAACAAGTACGCCAAGAAGGCAAAACCATGAGCCAGATGCGGGCATAACCCAGACCTAACCCAGACGTAACCGTTGTTGTCCTCTAAAACATTGATCGAAACCAGGTTTTGTTGACTGTTTCGCCCTGGTACCACATTACTACGTGATTCAAACCAGAGAAAACCAAGGATCTGGCCAGCAAGTATGCCAAGAAGGCAAAATCATGAGCCAGATGCGGGCATAACCCAGACCTAACCCAGACCTTACCGGAGTTACCGACTAAAATACTGACCGAATCCAGGTTTAATTGGCTGTCTCAGTGAGGTACCACATTACTACGTGGTTCAAACCAGAGAAAACCAAGGATCTGGCAAACAAGTATGCGAAGAAGGCAGAATCATGTGCCAGATGCGGGCATAACCCAGACCTAACCGTTGTTATCCTCTAAAATGTGGATCGAAACCAGGTTTAATTGACTGTTTCAGTGTGGTACCCCATTACTCCGTGATTTAAACCTGAGAAAACCATTGATCTGGCAAACAAGAATGCGGAAAAGGCAAAATCATGAGTCACATGCGGGCATAACCCAGACCTAACCCAGACCTAACCGGTGTTACCGACTAAAATACTGACCGAATCCAGGTTTAATTGACTGTTTCAGTGTGGTACCACATTACTATATGATTCAAACCCGAAGAAACTAAAGATCTGGCCTACAAGTACATGAAAAAGGCGAAATCATGAGCGAGATGCGGGCATAACCCAGACCTAACGGAGACCTAACCGGTTTTACCGACTAAAATACTGACCGAATCCAGGTTTAATTGGCTGTTTCAGTGTGGTACCACATTATTACGTGATTCAAACCAGAGAAAACCAAGGATCTGGCCAACAAGTATGCGGAAAAGGCAAAATCATGAGCCAGATGCGGGCATAACCCAGACCTAACCCAGACCTAACCGTTGTTATCTTCTAAAATATTGATCGAAACCAGGTTTAATTGTCTGTTTCAGTGTGGTACCACATTACTACGTGATTCAAACCAGAGAAACCCAAGGATCTGGCGTACAAGTATGCGGAAAAGGCAAAACCATGAGCCAGATGCGGGCGTAACCCAGACCTAACCCAGACCTAACCGGTGTTACCGACTAAAATACCGACCGAATCAAGATTTAATTGACTGTTTCAGTGTGGTGCCACATTACTATATGATTCAAACCCGAAAAAACTAATGATCTGGCCTACAAGTACATGAAAAAGGCGAAATCATGAGCGAGATGCGGGCATAACCCAGACCTAACGGAGACCTAACCGGTTTTACCGACTAAAATACTGACCGAATCCAGGTTTAATTGGCTGTTTCAGTGTGGTACCACATTATTACGTGATTCAAACCAGATAAAACCAAGGATATGGCCTACAAGTATACGGAAAAGGCAAAATCATGAGCCAGATGCGGGCATAACCCGGACCTAACCCAGACCTAACCGGTGTTATTCTCTAAAATATTGATCGAAACCAAGTTTAATGGACTGTTTCCGTGTGGTGCCACATTACTACGTGATTCGAACCCGAAAAACCCAGGATCTGGCCAACAAGAATGCGGACAAGGCAAAACCATGAGCCAGATGCGGGCATAACCCAGACCTAACCCAGACATTACCGGGCTTACCGACTAAAATACTGACCGAATCCAGGTTTAATTGGCTGTTTCAGTGTGGTACCACATTACTACGTGATTCAAACCAGAGAAAACCAAGGATCTGGTCTACAAGTATGCCAAGAAGGCAAAATCATGAGCGAGATGCGGGCATAACCCAGACCTAACCCAGACCTAACCGGTGTTATCCTCTAAAATATTGATCGAAAACAAGGTTTAATTGGCTGTCTCAGTGTTATACCACATTACTACGTGATTCAAACCAGGGAAAACCAAGGATCTGGCCAACAAGAATGCGGAAAAGGCAAAATCATGAGCCAGATGCGGGCATAACCCAGACCTAACCCAGACCTAACCGGTGTTATCCTCTAAAATATTGATCGAAAACAAGGTTTAATTGGCTGTCTCAGTGTTATACCACATTACTACGTGACTCAAACCAGGGAAAACCAAGGATCTGGCCAACAAGTATGCGGAAAAGGCAAAATCATGAGCCACATGCGGGCATAACCCAGACCTGACCCAGACCTAATCGGTGTTATCCTCTAAAATACTGACTGAATCCAGGCTTAATTGACATCAACTGTTTGGTACCACGTTACCATGTGGTTCAAACCCGAAAAACACAGGATCTGGACAACAAGTATGCGAACAAGGCAAAATCATGAGCCAGATGCGGGCATAACCCGGACCTAACCCAGACCTAACCGGTGTTATCCTTTAAAATATTGATCGAAAACCAGGTTTAATGGACTGTTTCAGTGTGGTACCACATTACTACGTGATTCAGACCAGAAAAAACCCAGGATCTGTCCAACAAGTATGCGAAGAAGGTAAAATGATGAGTCAGATGCGGGCATAACCCAGACCTAACCCAGACCTTACCGGTGTTACCGACTAAAATACTGACCGAATCCAGGTTTAATTGGCTGTCTCAGTGTGGTACCACATTACTACGTGATTCATACCAGAGAAAACCAAGGATCTGGCCAACAAGTATGCGGTAAAGGCAAAATCATGAGCCACATGCGGGCATAACCCAGACCTGACCCAGACCTAAACGGTGTTATCCTCTAAAATACTGACCGAATCCAGGCTTAATTGACTGTAACTGTTTGGTACCACGTTACTATGTGGTTCAAACCCGTAAAATCACAGGATCTGGACATCAAGTATGCGAACAAGGCAAAATCATGAGACAGATGCGGGCATGACCCAGACCTAACCCAGACCTAACCGGTGTTATCCTCTAAAATATTGATCGAAACCAGGTTTAGTTGTTTGTTTCAGTGTGGTACCACAATACTACGTGATTCAAACCTGAAAAAATCCAGGATCCGGCCAACAAATTTGCGAAGAAGGTAAAATCATGAGCCAGATGCGGGCATTACCCAGACCTTACCCCGACCTAACCGGTGTTATCCTCTAAAATATTGATCGAAACCAGGTTTAATTGTCTGTTTCAGTGTGGTACCACATTACTACGTGATTCAAACCAGAGAAAACCCAGGATCTGGCCAACAAGTATGCGAAGAAGGCAAAATCATGAGCCAGATGCTGGCATAACCCGGACCTAACCCAGAGCTAACCGGTTTTATCCTCTAAAATATTGATCGAAAACAAGTTTAATTGTCTGTTTCAGTGTGGTACCACATTACTACCTGATTCAAACAAGATAAAACCTAGGTTCTGGTCAACAGGAATGCGGAAAAGGCAAAATCATGAGCCAGATGCGGGCATAACCCCGACCTAACCCAGACCTTACCGGTGTTACCGACTAAAATACTGACCGAATCCAGGTTTAATTGACATCAACTGTTTGGTACCACGTTACCATGTGGTTCAAACCCGAAAAACACAGGATCTGGACAACAAGTATGCGAACAAGGCAAAATCATGAGCCAGATGCGGCCATAACCCAGACCTAACCCAGACCTAACCGGTGTTATCCTGTAAAATATTGATCGAAACCAGGTTTAATTGTCTGTTGCAGTGTGGTACCACAATACTACGTGATTCAAACCCGAAAAAATCCAGGATCTGGCCAACAAGTATGCGAACAAGGCAATATCATGAGCCAGATGCGGGCATAACCCGGACCTAACCCAGACCTAACCGGTTTTATCCTCTAAAATATTGATCGAAAACCAGGTTTAATGGACTGTTTCAGTGTGGTACCACATTACTACGTGATTCAGACCAGAAAAAACCCAGGATCTGTCCAACAAGTATGCGAAGAAGGTAAAATGATGAGTCAGATGCGGGCATAACCCAGACCTAACCCAGACCTTACCGGTGTTACCCACTAAAATACTGACCGAGTCCAGGTTTAATTGGCTGTCTCAGTGTGGTACCACATTACTACGTGATTCATACCAGAGAAAACCAAGGATCTGGCCAACAAGTATGCGGTAAAGGCAAAATCATGAGCCACATGCGGGCATAACCCAGACCTGACCCAGACCTAATCGGTGTTATCCTCTAAAATACTGACCGAATCCAGGCTTAATTGACTGTAACTGTTTGGTACCACGTTACTATGTGGTTCAAACCCGTAAAATCACAGGATCTGGACATCAAGTATGCGAACAAGGCAAAATCATGAGACAGATGCGGGCATGACCCAGACCTAACCCAGACCTAACCGGTGTTATCCTCTAAAATATTGATCGAAACCAGGTTTAGTTGTTTGTTTCAGTGTGGTACCACAATACTACGTGATTCAAACCTGAAAAAATCCAGGATCCGGCCAACAAATTTGCGAAGAAGGTAAAATCATGAGCCAGATGCGGGCATTACCCAGACCTTACCCCGACCTAACCGGTGTTATCCTCTAAAATATTGATCGAAACCAGGTTTAATTGTCTGTTTCAGTGTGGTACCACATTACTACGTGATTCAAACCAGAGAAAACCCAGGATCTGGCCAACAAGTATGCAAAGAAGGCAAAATCATGAGCCAGATGCTGGCATAACCCGGACCTAACCCAGAGCTAACCGGTTTTATCCTCTAAAATATTGATCGAAAACAAGTTTAATTGTCTGTTTCAGTGTGGTACCACATTACTACCTGATTCAAACAAGATAAAACCTAGGTTCTGGTCAACAGGGATGCGGAAAAGGCAAAATCATGAGCCAGATGCGGGCATAACCCAGACCTAACCCAGATCTAACCGGTGTCACCCTGCAAAAAATAGATCGAACCAGGTTTAGTTGACTGTTTCGCTGTGGTACCACATTACTACGTGATTCAAACAGGAAAAAAACCCGGGATCTGGCCAACAAGTATGCGAAGAAGGCAAAATCATGAACCAGATGCGGGCATAACCCGGACCAAACCCAGACCTAACCGGTTTTATCCTCTAAAATATTGATCGCAAACAAGTTTAATTGTCTGTTTCAGTGTGGTACCACAATACTACCTGATTCAAACAAGATAAAACCAAGGTTCTGGTCAACAGGAATGCGCAAAAGGCAAAATCATGAGCCAGATGTGGACATAACCCATACCTAACCCAGACCTAACCGGTTTTATCCTCTAAAATATTGATCGAAACCAGGTTTAATTGACTGTTTCAATGTGGTACCACATTACTACGTGATTCAAACCCGAAAAAACACAGGATCTGGCCAACAAGTATGCGCCGAAGGCAAAATCATGAGCCAGATGCGTCATAACCCAGACCTAACCGGTGTTATCCTCTAAAATATTGATCGAAACCAGGTTTAATGGACTGTTTCAATGTGGTACCACATTACTACGTGATTCAAACCAGAGAAAACCAAGGATCTGGCCTACAAGTATGCGGAAAAGGCAAAATCATGAGTCAGATGGGGGCATAACCCAGACCAAACCCAGGCCTAACCGGTGTAACCGACTTATATACTGACCGAATCCAGGTTTAATTCACTGTTACTACGTGGTACCACATTACTACGTGATTCAAACCCGACAAAACCCAGGATCCTGCCAACAAGTATGCGGAAAAGGCAAAATCATGAGCCAGATGCGGGCATAACGCAGACCTGACCCAGGCCTAACCGGTGTTATCCTCTAAAATACCGACCGAAACCAGGTTTAATTGACTGTTTCAGTGTGGTACCACATTACTACGTGATTCACACCCGAAACAACCGAGGATCTGTCCAACAAGTACGCGAAGAAGGTAAAATCATGAGTCACATGGGGGCATAACCCAGACCTAACCCAGGCCTAACCGGTGTTACCGACTAAAATACTGACCGAATCCAGGTTTAATTGGCTGTCTCAGTGTGGTACCACATTACTACGTGATTAAAACCAGAGAAAACAAAGGATCTGGCCAACAAGTATGCGGAAAAGGCAAAATCATGAGCCACATGCGGGCATAACCCAGACCTGACCCAGAGCTAATCGGTGTTATCCCCTAAAATACTGACCGAATCCAGGTTTAATTGTCTGTTTCAGTGTGGTACCACAATACTATATGATTCAAACCCGAAAAAACTCAAGATCTGGCCTACAAGTACATGAAAAAGGCAAAATCATGAGCGAGATGCGGGCATAACCCAGGCCTAAACTAGACCTAACCGGTGTTATCGTCTAAAGTATTGATCGAAACCAGGTTTAATTGACTGTTTTACTGAGTTACCACATTATTACGTGATTCAAACCAGAGAAAACCAAGGATCTGGCCAACAAGTATGCGGAAAAGGCAAAATCATGAGCCAGATGCGGGCATAACCCAGACCTAACCCAGACCTTACCGGTTTTATCCTCTAAAATATTCATCGAAACCAGGTTTAGTTGACTGTTTCTGTGTGGTACCACATTACTACGTCATTCAAACCCGAAAAAACCCAGGATCTGGCCAACAAGTATGCGAAGAAGGCAAAATCATGAACCAGATGCGGGCATAACCCGGACCTAACCCAGACCTAACCGGTTTTATCCTCTAAAATATTGATCGAAAACAAGTTTAATTGTCTTTTTCAGTGTGGTACCACAATACTACCTGATTCAAACAAGATAAAACCAAGGTTCTGGTCAACAGGAATGCGCAAAAGGCAAAATCATGAGCCAGATGTGGACATAACCCATACCTAACCCAGACCTGACCGGTTTTATCCTCTAAAATACTGATCGAAACCAGGTTTAATGGACTGTTTCAATGTGGTACCACATTACTACGTGATACAAACCAGAGAAAACCAAGGATCTGGCCAACAAGTATTCCAAGAAGGCAAAATCATGAGCCACATGCGGGCATAAACCAGACCTGACCCAGACCTAATCGGTGTTATCCTCTAAAATACTGACCGAATCCAGGCTTAATTGACTGTAACTGTTTGGTACCACGTTACTATGTGGTTCAAACTCGAAAAAACACAGGATCTGGACAACAAGTATGCGAACAAGGCAAAATCATGAGACAGATGCGGGCATAACCCGGACCTAACCCAGACCTAACCGGTGTTAAAGACTAAAATACTGACCGAAACCAGGTTTAATTGACTGTTTCAGTGTGGTACCACATTACTACCTGATTCAAACAAGATAAAACCAAGGTTCTGGTCAACAGGAATGCGGAAAAGGCAAAATCATGAGCCAGATGTGGACATAACCCAGACCAAACCCAGGCCTAACCGGTGTAACCGACTTATATACTGACCGAATCCGGGTTTAATTCACTGTTACTACGTGGTACCACATTACTACGTGATTCAAACCCGAAAAAACCCAGGATCCTGCCAACAAGTATGCGGAAAAGGCGAAATCATGAGCCAGATGCGGGCATAACGCAGACCTGACCCAGTCCTAACCGTTGTTATCCTCTAAAATACCGACCGAATTCAGGGTTAATTGACAGTAACTGTTTGGTACCACGTTACCATGTGGTACAAACCCGAAAAAACACAGGATCTGGACAACAAGTATGCGAACAAGGCAAAATCATGAGCCAGATGCGGCCATAACCCAGACTTAACCCGGACCTAACCGGTGTTGTACTCTAAAATACTGATCGAAACCAGGTTTAATTGTCTGTTTCTGTGTGGTACCACAATACTACGTGATTCAAACCCGAAAAAATCCAGGATCTGGCCAACAAATATGCGAAGAAGGTAAAATCATGAGCCAGATGCGGGCATAACCGAGACCTAACCCAGACCTAACCGGTGTTATCCTCTAAGATTTTGATCGAAACCAGGTTTAATTGTCTGTTTCAGTGTGGTACCACATTCCTACGTGATTCAATCCAGAGAAAACCAAGGATCTGGCCAACAAGAATGCGGAAAAGGCAAAATCACGAGCTAGATGCGGGCATAACCCAGACCTATCCCAGACCTAACCGGTTTTATCATCTGAAATATTGATCGAAACCAGGTTTAATTGACTGTTTCTGTGTGGTACCACAATACTACGTGATTCAAACCCGAAAAAATCCAGGATCTGGCCAACAAATTTGCGAAGAAGGTAAAATCATGAGCCAGATGCGGGCATAACCCAGACCTAACCCAGACCTAACCGGTGTTATCCTCTAAGATTTTGATCGAAACCAGGTTTAATTGTCTGTTTCAGTGTGGTACCACATTCGTACGTGATTCAAACCAAAGAAAACCAAGGATCTGGCCAACAAGAATGCGGAAAAGGCAAAATCATGAGCTAGATGCGGGCATAACCCGGACCTAATCCAGACCTAACTGGTGTTACCGACTAAAATACTGACCGAAACCAGGTTTAGTTGACTGATTCAATGTGGTACCACATTACTACGTGATTCACTCCCGAAACAATCGAGGATCTGTCCGACAAGTACGCGAAGAAGGTAAAATCATGAGTCAGATGGGGGCATAACCGAGACCTAACACAGGCCTAACCGGAGTTACCGACTAAAATACTGACCGAATCCAGGTTTAATTCACTGTTACTTCGTGGTACCACATTACTACGTGATTCAAACCCGAAAAAACCCAGGATATTGCCAACAAGTATGCGCAGAAGGCAAAATCATGAGCCAGATGCGGGCACAACCAAGACCTAACCCAGACCTAAGCGGTGTTATCCTCTAAAATATTGATCGAAAACAAGGTTTAATGGACTGTTTCAGTGTGGTACCACATTACTACGTGATTCAAATCCGAAAAAACCCAGGATCTGTCCAACAAGTATGCGAAGAAGGTAAAATCATGAGTCACATGGGGGCATAACCGAGAACTAACCCAGGCCTAACCGGTGTTACCGACTAAAATACTGACCGAATCCAGGTTTAATTGGCTGTCTCAGTGTGGTACCACATTACTACGTGATTAAAACCAGAGAAAACAAAGGATCTGGCCAACAAGTATGCGGAAAAGGCAAAATCATGAGCCACATGCGGGCATAACCCAGACCTGACCCAGAGCTAATCGGTGTTATCCCCTAAAATACTGATCGAAACCAGGTTTAATTGTCTGTTTCTGTGTGGTACCACAATACTACGTGATTCAAACCCGAAAAAATCCAGGATCTGGCCAACAAATTTGCGAAGAAGGTAAAATCATGAGCCAGATGCGGGCATAACCCAGACCTATCCCAGACCTAACTGGTTTTATCATCTGAAATATTGATCGAAACCAGGTTTAATTGACTGTCTCTGTGTGGTACCACAATACTACGTGATTCAAACCCGAAAAAATCCAGGATCTGGCCAACAAATTTGCGAAGAAGGTAAAATCATGAGCCAGATGCGGGCATAACCCAGACCTAACCCAGACCTAACCACTGTTATCCTCTAAGATTTTGATCGAAACCAGGTTTAATTGTCTGTTTCAGTGTGGTACCACATTCCTACGTGATTCAAACCAGAGAAAACCAAGGATCTGGCCAACAAGAATGCGGAAAAGGCAAAATCATGAGCTAGATGCGGGCATAACCCAGACCTAACCCAGACCTAACCGGTTTTATCCTCCAAAATATTGATCGAAACCAGGTTTAATTGACTGTTTCAATGTGTTACCACATTACTACGTGATTCAAACCAGAGAAAACCAAGGATCTGGCCAACAAGTATGCGAAGAAGGCAAAATCATGAGCCAGATGCGGGCATAACCCGGACCTAATCCAGACCTAACTGGTGTTACCGACTAAAATACTGACCGAAACCAGGTTTAATTGAATGATTCAGAGTGGTACCACATTACTACGTGATTCAAACCAAAGAAAACCAAAGATCTGGCCAACAAGAATGCGGAAAAGGCAAAATCATGAGCCAGATGCGGGCATAACCAATACCTAACCCAGACCTAACCGGTGTTATCCTCTAAAATATTGATCGAAACCAGGTTTAATTGACTGATTCAATGTGGTACCACATTACTACGTGATTCACACCCGAAAAAACCCAGGATCTGTCCAACAAGTATGCGAAGAAGGTAAAATCATGACCCAGATGCGGGCACAACCAAGACCTAACCCAGACCTAAGCGGTGTTATCCTCTAAAATATTGATCGAAAACAAGGTTTAATGGACTGTTTCAGTGTGGTACCACATTACTACGTGATTCAAACCCGAAAAAACCCAGGATCTGTCCAACAAGTATGCGCAGAAGGCAAAATCATGACCCAGATGCGGGCACAACCAAGACCTAACCCAGACCTAAGCGGTGTTATCCTCTAAAATGTTGATCGAAAACAAGGTTTAATGGACTATTTCAGTGTGGTACCACATTACTACGTGATTCAAACCCGAAAAAACCCAGGATCTGTCCAACAAGTATGCGAAGAAGGTAAAATCATGAGTCACATGGGGGCATAACCCAGAACTAACCCAGGCCTAACCGGTGTTACCGACTAAAATACTGACCGAATCCAGGTTTAATTGGCTGTCTCAGTGTGGTACCACATTACTACGTGATTAAAACCAGAGAAAACAAAGGATCTGGCCAACAAGTATGCGGAAAAGGCAAAATCATGAGTCACATGGGGGCATAACCCAGACCTAACCCAGGCCTAACCGGTGTCACCGACTAAAATACTGACCGAATCCAGGTTTAATTGGCTGTCTCAGTGTGGTACCACATTACTACGTGATTCAAACCAGAGAAAACCAAGGATCTGGCCAACAAGTATGCGGAAAAGGCAAAATCATGAGCCACATGCGGGCATAACCCAGACCTGACCCAGACCTAATCGGTGTTATCCTCTAAAATACTGACCGAATCCAGGCTTAATTGACTGTTTCAATGTGGTACCACATTACTACGTGATTCAAACCAGAGAAAACCAAGGATCTGGCCAACAAGTATGCGGAAAAGGCAAAATCATGAGCCACATGCGGGCATAAACCAGACCTGACCCAGACCTAATCGGTGTTATCCTCTAAAATACTGACCGAATCCAGGCTTAATTGACTGTAACTGTTTGGTACCACGTTACTATGTGGTTCAAACTCGAAAAAACACAGGATATGGACAACAAGTATGCGAACAAGGCAAAATCATGAGACAGATGCGGGCATAACCCGGACCTAACCCAGACCTAACCGGTGTTAAAGACTAAAATACTGACCGAAACCAGGTTTAATTGACTGTTTCAGTGTGGTACCACATTACTACCTGATTCAAACAAGATAAAACCAAGGTTCTCGTCAACAGGAATGCGGAAAAGGCAAAATCATGAGCCAGATGTGGACATAACCCATACCTAACCCAGACCTAACCGGTTTTATCCTCTAAAATATTGATCGAAACCAGGTTTAATTGACTGTTTCAATGTGGTACCACATTACTACGTGATTCAAACCCGAAAAAACCCAGGATCTGGCCAACAAGTATTCGCAGAAGGCAAAATCATGAGCCAGATGCGGGCATAACCCAGATCTAACCCAGACCTAACCCGTGTCATCCTCTAAAATATTGATCGAAAACAAGGTTTAATGCACTGTTTCAGTGTGGTACCACGTTACTACGTGATTCAAACCCGATAAAACCCAGGATCTGTCCAACACGTATGCGAAGAAGGTAAAATCATGAGTCACATGGGGGCATAACCCAGACCTAACCCAGGCCTAACCGGTGTCACCGACTAAAATACTGACCGAATCCAGGTTTAATTGGCTGTCCCAGTGTGGTACCACATTACTACGTGATTCAAACCAGAGAAAACCAAGGATCTGGCCAACAAGTATGCGGAAGAGCCAAAATCATGAGCCACATGCGGGCATAACCCAGACCTGACCCAGACCTAATCGGTGTTATCCTCTAAAATACTGACCGAATCCAGGCTTAATTGACAGCAACTGTTTGGTACCACGTTACCATGTGGCTCAAACCCGAAAAACACAGGATCTGGACAACATGTATGCGAACAAGGCAACATCATGAGCCAGATGCGGCCATAACCCGGACCTATCCCAGATCTAACCGGTTTTATCATCTGAAATATTGATCGAAACCAGGTTTAATTGAACGTTTCAGTGTGGTACCACATTACTACGTGATTCAGACCAGAGAAAGCCAAGGATCTGGCCAACAAGAATGCGGAAAAGGCAAAATCATGAGCCAGATGCGGGCATAACCCAGACCTAACCCAGACCTAACCGGTGTTATCCTCTAAAATATTGATCGAAAACAAGGTTTAATTGGCTGTCTCAGTGTTATACCACATTACTACGTGATTCAAACCAGGGAAAACCAAGGATCTGGCCAACAAGTATGCGGAAAAGGCAAAATCATGAGCCACATGCGGGCATAACCCAGACCTGACCCAGACCTAATCGGTGTTATCCTCTAAAATACTGACTGAATCCAGGCTTAATTGGCATCAACTGTTTGGTACCACGTTACCATGTGGTTCAAACCCGGAAAACACAGGATCTGGACAACAAGTATGCGAACAAGGCAAAATCATGAGCCAGATGCGGGCATAACCCGGACCTAACCCAGACCTAACCGGTTTTATCCTCTAAAATATTGATCGAAAACATGTTTAATTGTCTGTTTCAGTGTGGTACCACATTACTACCTGCTTCAAACAAGATAAAACCAAGGTTCTGGTCAACAGGAATGCGGAAAAGGCAAAATCATGAGCCATATGTGGACATAACCCAGACCTAACCCAGACCTAACCGGTGTTATCCTCTAAGATTTTGATCGAAACCAGGTTTAATTGTCTGTTTCAGTGTGGTACCACATTCCTACGTGATTCAAACCAGAGAAAACCAAGGATCTGGCCAACAAGAATGCGGAAAAGGCAAAATCATGAGCTAGATGCGGGCATAACCCAGACCTAACCCAGACCTAACCGGTTTTATCCTCCAAAATATTGATCGAAACCAGGTTTAATTGACTGTTTCAATGTGTTACCACATTACTACGTGATTCAAACCAGAGAAAACCAAGGATCTGGCCAACAAGTATGCGAAGAAGGCAAAATCATGAGCCTGATGCGGGCATAACCCGGACCTAATCCAGACCTAACTGGTGTTACCGACTAAAATACTGACCGAAACCAGGTTTAATTGAATGTTTCAGAGTGGTACCACATTACTACGTGATTCAAACCAAAGAAAACCAAAGATCTGGCCAACAAGAATGCGGAAAAGGCAAAATCATGAGCCAGATGCGGGCATAACCAATACCTAACCCAGACCTAACCGGTGTTATCCTCTAAAATATTGATCGAAACCAGGTTTAATTGACTGATTCAATGTGGTACCACATTACTACGTGGTTCACACCCGAAACAACCGAGGATCTGTCCAACAAGTACGCGAAGAAGGTAAAATCATGAGTCAGATGGGGGCATAACCGAGACCTAACACAGGCCTAACCGGAGTTACCGACTAAAATACTGATTGAATCCAGGTTTAATTCACTGTTACTTCGTGGTACCACATTACTACGTGATTCAAACCCGAAAAAACCCAGGATATGGCCAACAAGTATGCGCAGAAGGCAAAATCATGACCCAGATGCGGGCACAACCAAGACCTAACCCAGACCTAAGCGGTGTTATCCTCTAAAATATTGATCGAAAACAAGGTTTAATGGACTGTTTCAGTGTGGTACCACATTACTACGTGATTCAAACCCGAAAAAACCCAGGATCTGTCCAACAAGTATGCGAAGAAGGTAAAATCATGAGTCACATGGTGGCATAACCCAGAACTAACCCAGGCCTAACCGGTGTTAGCGACTAAAATACTGACCGAATCCAGGTTTAATTGGCTGTCTCAGTGTGGTACCACATTACTACGTGATTAAAACCAGAGAAAACAAAGGATCTGGCCAACAAGTATGCGGAAAAGGCAAAATCATGAGTCACATGGGGGCATAACCCAGACCTAACCCAGGCCTAACCGGTGTCACCGACTAAAATACTGACCGAATCCAGGTTTAATTGGCTGTCCCAGTGTGGTACCACATTACTACGTGATTCAAACCAGAGAAAACCAAGGATCTGGCCAACAAGTATGCGGAAAAGGCAAAATCATGAGCCACATGCGGGCATAACCCAGACCTGACCCAGACCTAATCGGTGTTATCCTCTAAAATACTGGCCGAATCCAGGCTTAATTGACTGTTTCAATGTGGTACCACATTACTACGTGATTCAAACCAGAGAAAACCAAGGATCTGGCCAACAAGTATGCGGAAAAGGCAAAATCATGAGCCACATGCGGGCATAAACCAGAGCAGACCCAGACCTAATCGGTGTTATCCTCTAAAATACTGACCGAATCCAGGCTTAATTGACTGTAACTGTTTGGTACCACGTTACTATGTGGTTCAAACTCGAAAAAACACAGGATCTGGACAACAAGTATGCGAACAAGGCAAAATCATGAGACAGATGCGGGCATAACCCGGACCTAACCCAGACCTAACCGGTGTTAAAGACTAAAATACTGACCGAAACCAGGTTTAATTGACTGTTTCAGTGTGGTACCACATTACTACCTGATTCAAACAAGATAAAACCAAGGTTCTGGTCAACAGGAATGCGGAAAAGGCAAAATCATGAGCCAGATGTGGACATAACCCATACCTAACCCAGACCTAACCGGTTTTATCCTCTAAAATATTGATCGAAACCAGGTTTAATTGACTGTTTCAATGTGGTACCACATTACTACGTGATTCAAACCCGAAAAAACCCAGGATCTGGCCAACAAGTATTCGCAGAAGGCAAAATCATGAGCCAGATGCGGGCATAACCCAGATCTAACCCAGACCTAACCCGTGTCATCCTCTAAAATATTGATCGAAAACAAGGTTTAATGCACTGTTTCAGTGTGGTACCACGTTACTACGTGATTCAAACCCGATAAAACCCAGGATCTGTCCAACACGTATGCGAAGAAGGTAAAATCATGAGTCACATGGGGGCATAACCCAGACCTAACCCAGGCCTAACCGGTGTCACCGACTAAAATACTGACCGAATCCAGGTTTAATTGGCTGTCTCAGTGTGGTACCACATTACTACGTGATTCAAACCAGAGAAAACCAAGGATCTGGCCAACATGTATGCGGAAGAGCCAAAATCATGAGCCACATGCGGGCATAACCCAGACCTGACCCAGACCTAATCGGTGTTATCCTCTAAAATACTGACCGAATCCAGGCTTAATTGACAGCAACTGTTTGGTACCACGTTACCATGTGGTTCAAACCCGAAAAACACAGGATCTGGACAACATGTATGCGAACAAGGCAAAATCATGAGCCAGATGCGGCCATAACCCGGACCTATCCCAGATCTAACCGGTTTTATCATCTGAAATATTGATCGAAACCAGGTTTAATTGAACGTTTCAGTGTGGTACCACATTACTACGTGATTCAGACCAGAGAAAGCCACGGATCTGGCCAACAAGAATGCGGAAAAGGCAAAATCATGAGCCAGATGCGGGCATAACCCAGACCTAACCCAGACCTAACCGGTGTTATCCTCTAAAATATTGGTCGAAAACAAGGTTTAATTGGCTGTCTCAGTGTTATACCACATTACTACGTGATTCAAACCAGGGAAAACCAAGGATCTGGCCAACAAGTATGCGGAAAAGGCAAAATCATGAGCCAGATGCGGGCATAACCCCGACATAACCCAGACCTTACCGGTGTTACCGACTAAAATACTGACCGAATCCAGGTTTAATTGGCTGTTTCAGTGTGGTACCACATTACTATATGATTCAAACCCGAAAAAACTAAAGATCTGGCCTACAAGTACATGAAAAAAGCGATATCATGAGCGAGATGCGGGCATAACCCAGACCTAACGGAGACCTAACCGGTTTTACCGACTAAAATACTGACCGAATCCAGGTTTAATTGGCTGTTTCAGTGTGGTACCACATTATTACGTGATTCAAACCAGAGAAAACCAAGGATATGGCCTACAACTATGCGGAAAAGGCAAAATCATGAGCCATATGCGGGCATAACCCGGACCTAACCCAGACCTAACCGGTGTTATTCTCTAAAATATTGATCGAAACCAAGTTTAATGGACTGTTTCCGTGTGGTGCCACATTACTACGTGATTCGAAACCGAAAAACCCAGGATCTGGCCAACAAGAATGCGGACAAGGCAAAACCATGAGCCAGATGCGGGCATAACCCAGACCTAACCCAGACATTACCGGTCTTACCGACTAAAATACTGACCGAATCCAGGTTTAATTGCCTGTTTCAGTGTGGTACCACATTACTACGTGATTCAAGCCAGAGAAAACCAAGTATCTGGTCTACAAGTATGCCAAGAAGGCAAAATCATGAGCGAGATGCGGGCATAACCCAGACCTAACCCAGACCTAACCGGTGTTATCCTCTAAAATATTGATCGAAAACAAGGTTTAATTGGCTGTCTCAGTGTGGTACCACATTACTACGTGATTCAAACCAGAGAAAACCAAGGATCTGGCCAACAAGTATGCGGAAAAGGCAAAATCATGAGCCACATGCGGGCATAACCCAGACCTGACCCAGACCTAATCGGTGTTATCCTCTAAAATACTGACCGAATCCAGGCTTAATTGACTGTTTCAATGTGGTACCACATTACTACGTGATTCAAACCAGAGAAAACCAAGGATCTGGCCAACAAGTATGCGGAAAAGGCAAAATCATGAGCCACATGCGGGCATAAACCAGACCTGACCCAGACCTAATCGGTGTTATCCTCTAAAATACTGACCGAATCCAGGCTTAATTGACTGTAACTGTTTGGTACCACGTTACTATGTGGTTCAAACTCGAAAAAACACAGGATATGGACAACAAGTATGCGAACAAGGCAAAATCATGAGACAGATGCGGGCATAACCCGGACCTAACCCAGACCTAACCGGTGTTAAAGACTAAAATACTGACCGAAACCAGGTTTAATTGACTGTTTCAGTGTGGTACCACATTACTATCTGATTCAAACAAGATAAAACCAAGGTTCTGGTCAACAGGAATGCGGAAAAGGCAAAATCATGAGCCAGATGTGGACATAACCCATACCTAACCCAGACCTAACCGGTTTTATCCTCTAAAATATTGATCGAAACCAGGTTTAATTGACTGTTTCAATGTGGCACCACATTACTACGTGATTCAAACCCGAAAAAACCCAGGATCTGGCCAACAAGTATTCGCAGAAGGCAAAATCATGAGCCAGATGCGGGCATAACCCAGATCTAACCCAGACCTAACCCGTGTCATCCTCTAAAATATTGATCGAAAACAAGGTTTAATGCACTGTTTCAGTGTGGTACCACGTTACTACGTGATTCAAACCCGATAAAACCCAGGATCTGTCCAACACGTATGCGAAGAAGGTAAAATCATGAGTCACATGGGGGCATAACCCAGACCTAACCCAGGCCTAACCGGTGTCACCGACTAAAATACTGACCGAATCCAGGTTTAATTGGCTGTCTCAGTGTGGTACCACATTACTACGTGATTCAAACCAGAGAAAACCAAGGATCTGGCCAACAAGTATGCGGAAGAGCCAAAATCATGAGCCACATGCGGGCATAACCCAGACCTGACCCAGACCTAATCGGTGTTATCCTCTAAAATACTGACCGAATCCAGGCTTAATTGACAGCAACTGTTTGGTACCACGTTACCATGTGGTTCAAACCCGAAAAACACAGGATCTGGACAACATGTATGCGAACAAGGCAAAATCATGAGCCAGATGCGGCCATAACCCGGACCTATCCCAGATCTAACCGGTTTTATCATCTGAAATATTGATCGAAACCAGGTTTAATTGAACGTTTCAGTGTGGTACCACATTACTACGTGATTCAGACCAGAGAAAGCCAAGGATCTGGCCAACAAGAATGCGGAAAAGGCAAAATCATGAGCCAGATGCGGGCATAACCCAGACCTAACCCAGACCTAACCGGTGTTATCCTCTAAAATATTGATCGAAAACAAGGTTTAATTGGCTGTCTCAGTGTTATACCACATTACTACGTGATTCAAACCAGGGAAAACCAAGGATCTGGCCAACAAGTATGCGGAAAAGGCAAAATCATGAGCCAGATGCGGGCATAACCCCGACATAACCCAGACCTTACCGGTGTTACCGACTAAAATACTAACCGAATCCAGGTTTAATTGGCTGTTTCAGTGTGGTACCACATTACTATATGATTCAAACCCGAAAAAACTAAAGATCTGGCCTACAAGTACATGAAAAAAGCGATATCATGAGCGAGATGCGGGCATAACCCAGACCTAACGGAGACCTAACCGGTTTTACCGACTAAAATACTGACCGAATCCAGGTTTAATTGGCTGTTTCAGTGTGGTACCACATTATTACGTGATTCAAACCAGAGAAAACCAAGGATATGGCCTACAAGTATGCGGAAAAGGCAAAATCATGAGCCAGATGCGGGCATAACCCGGACCTAACCCAGACCTAACCGGTGTTATTCTCTAAAATATTGATCGAAACCAAGTTTAATGAACTGTTTCCGTGTGGTGCCACATTACTACGTGATTCGAAACCGAAAATCCCAGGATCTGGCCAACAAGAATGCGGACAAGGCAAAACCATGAGCCAGATGCGGGCATAACCCAGACCTAACCCAGACATTACCGGTCTTACCGACTAAAATACTGACCGAATCCAGGTTTAATTGCCTGTTTCAGTGTGGTACCACATTACTACGTGATTCAAGCCAGAGAAAACCAAGGATCTGGTCTACAAGTATGCCAAAAAGGCAAAATCATGAGCGAGATGCGGGCATAACCCAGACCTAACCCAGACCTAACCGGTGTTATCCTCTAAAATATTGATCGAAAACAAGGTTTAATTGGCTGTCTCAGTGTTATACCACATTACTACGTGATTCAAACCAGGGAAAACCAAGGATCTGGCCAACAAGTATGCGGAAAAGGCAAAATCATGAGCCACATGCGGGCATAACCCAGACCTGACCCAGACCTAATCGGTGTTATCCTCTAAAATACTGACTGAATCCAGGCTTAATTGGCATCAACTGTTTGGTACCACGTTACCATGTGGTTCAAACCCGAAAAACACAGGATCTGGACAACAAGTATGCGAACAAGGCAAAATCATGAGCTAGATGCGGGCATAACCCGGACCTAACCCAGACCTAACCGGTTTTATCCTCTAAAATATTGATCGAAAACATGTTTAATTGTCTGTTTCAGTGTGGTACCACATTACTACCTGCTTCAAACAAGATAAAACCAAGGTTCTGGTCAACAGGAATGCGGAAAAGGCAAAATCATGAGCCATATGTGGACATAACCCAGACCTAACCCAGACCTAACCGGTGTTATCCTCTAAGATTTTGATCGAAACCAGGTTTAATTGTCTGTTTCAGTGTGGTACCACATTCCTACGTGATTCAAACCAGAGAAAACCAAGGATCTGGCCAACAAGAATGCGGAAAAGGCAAAATCATGAGCTAGATGCGGGCATAACCCAGACCTAACCCAGACCTAACCGGTTTTATCCTCCAAAATATTGATCGAAACCAGGTTTAATTGACTGTTTCAATGTGTTACCACATTACTACGTGATTCAAACCAGAGAAAACCAAGGATCTGGCCAACAAGTATGCGAAGAAGGCAAAATCATGAGCCAGATGCGGGCATAACCCGGACCTAATCCCGACCTAACTGGTGTTACCGACTAAAATACTGACCGAAACCAGGTTTAATTGAATGTTTCAGAGTGGTACCACATTACTACGTGATTCAAACCAAAGAAAACCAAAGATCTGGCCAACAAGAATGCGGAAAAGGCAAAATCATGAGCCAGATGCGGGCATAACCAATACCTAACCCAGACCTAACCGGTGTTATCCTCTAAAATATTGATCGAAACCAGGTTTAATTGACTGATTCAATGTGGTACCACATTACTGCGTGATTCACACCCGAAACAACCGAGGATCTGTCCAACAAGTACGCGAAGAAGGTAAAATCATGAGTCAGATGGGGGCATAACCGAGACCTAACACAGGCCTAACCGGAGTTACCGACTAAAATACTGACCGAAGCCAGGTTTAATTCACTGTTACTTTGTGGTACCACATTACTACGTGATTCAAACCCGAAAAAACCCAGGATATGGCCAACAAGTATGCGCAGAAGGCAAAATCATGACCCAGATGCGGGCACAACCAAGACCTAACCCAGACCTAAGCGGTGTTATCCTCTAAAATATTGACCGAAAACAAGGTTTAATGGACTGTTTCAGTGTGGTACCACATTACTACGTGATTCAAACCCGAAAAAACCCAGGATCTGTCCAACAAGTATGCGAAGAAGGTAAAATCATGAGTCACATGGGGGCATAACCCAGAACTAACCCAGGCCTAACCGGTGTTACCGACTAAAATACTGACCGAATCCAGGTTTAATTGGCTGTCTCAGTGTGGTACCACATTACTACGTGATTAAAACCAGAGAAAACAAAGGATCTGGCCAACAAGTATGCGGAAAAGGCAAAATCATGAGTCACATGGGGGCATAACCCAGACCTAACCCAGGCCTAACCGGTGTCACCGACTAAAATACTGACCGAATCCAGGTTTAATTGGCTGTCTCAGTGTGGTACCACATTACTACGTGATTCAAACCAGAGAAAACCAAGGATCTGGCCAACAAGTATGCGGAAAAGGCAAAATCATGAGCCACATGCGGGCATAACCCAGACCTGACCCAGACCTAATCGGTGTTATCCTCTAAAATACTGACCGAATCCAGGCTTAATTGACTGTTTCAATGTGGTACCACATTACTACGTGATTCAAACCAGAGAAAACCAAGGATCTGGCCAACAAGTATGCGGAAAAGGCAAAATCATGAGCCACATGCGGGCATAAACCAGACCTGACCCAGACCTAATCGGTGTTATCCTCTAAAATACTGACCGAATCCAGGCTTAATTGACTGTAACTGTTTGGTACCACGTTACTATGTGGTTCAAACTCGAAAAAACACAGGATCTGGACAACAAGTATGCGAACAAGGCAAAATCATGAGACAGATGCGGGCATAACCCGGACCTAACCCAGACCTAACCGGTGTTAAAGACTAAAATACTGACCGAAACCAGGTTTAATTGACTGTTTCAGTGTGGTACCACATTACTACCTGATTCAAACAAGATAAAACCAAGGTTCTGGTCAACAGGAATGCGGAAAAGGCAAAATCATGAGCCAGATGTGGACATAACCCATACCTAACCCAGACCTAACCGGTTTTATCCTCTAAAATATTGATCGAAACCAGGTTTAATTGACTGTTTCAATGTGGTACCACATTACTACGTGATTCAAACCCGAAAAAACCCAGGATCTGGCCAACAAGTATTCGCAGAAGGCAAAATCATGAGCCAGATGCGGGCATAACCCAGATCTAACCCAGACCTAACCCGTGTCATCCTCTAAAATATTGATCGAAAACAAGGTTTAATGCACTGTTTCAGTGTGGTACCACGTTACTACGTGATTCAAACCCGATAAAACCCAGGATCTGTCCAACACGTATGCGAAGAAGGTAAAATCATGAGTCACATGGGGGCATAACCCAGACCTAACCCAGGCCTAACCGGTGTCACCGACTAAAATACTGACCGAATCCAGGTTTAATTGGCTGTCTCAGTGTGGTACCACATTACTACGTGATTCAAACCAGAGAAAACCAAGGATCTGGCCAACAAGTATGCGGAAGAGCCAAAATCATGAGCCACATGCGGGCATAACCCAGACCTGACCCAGACCTAATCGGTGTTATCCTCTAAAATACTGACCGAATCCAGGCTTAATTGACAGCAACTGTTTGGTACCACGTTACCATGTGGTTCAAACCCGAAAAACACAGGATCTGGACAACATGTATGCGAACAAGGCAAAATCATGAGCCAGATGCGGCCATAACCCGGACCTATCCCAGATCTAACCGGTTTTATCATCTGAAATATTGATCGAAACCAGGTTTAATTGAACGTTTCAGTGTGGTACCACATTACTACGTGATTCAGACCAGAGAAAGCCAAGGATCTGGCCAACAAGAATGCGGAAAAGGCAAAATCATGAGCCAGATGCGGGCATAACCCAGACCTAACCCAGACCTAACCGGTGTTATCCTCTAAAATATTGGTCGAAAACAAGGTTTAATTGGCTGTCTCAGTGTTATACCACATTACTACGTGATTCAAACCAGGGAAAACCAAGGATCTGGCCAACAAGTATGCGGAAAAGGCAAAATCATGAGCCAGATGCGGGCATAACCCCGACATAACCCAGACCTTACCGGTGTTACCGACTAAAATACTGACCGAATCCAGGTTTAATTGGCTGTTTCAGTGTGGTACCACATTACTATATGATTCAAACCCGAAAAAACTAAAGATCTGGCCTACAAGTACATGAAAAAAGCGATATCATGAGCGAGATGCGGGCATAACCCAGACCTAACGGAGACCTAACCGGTTTTACCGACTAAAATACTGACCGAATCCAGGTTTAATTGGCTGTTTCAGTGTGGTACCACATTATTACGTGATTCAAACCAGAGAAAACCAAGGATATGGCCTACAAGTATGCGGAAAAGGCAAAATCATGAGCCAGATGCGGGCATAACCCGGACCTAACCCAGACCTAACCGGTGTTATTCTCTAAAATATTGATCGAAACCAAGTTTAATGGACTGTTTCCGTGTGGTGCCACATTACTACGTGATTCGAAACCGAAAAACCCAGGATCTGGCCAACAAGAATGCGGACAAGGCAAAACCATGAGCCAGATGCGGGCATAACCCAGACCTAACCCAGACATTACCGGTCTTACCGACTAAAATACTGACCGAATCCAGGTTTAATTGCCTGTTTCAGTGTGGTACCACATTACTACGTGATTCAAGCCAGAGAAAACCAAGGATCTGGTCTACAAGTATGCCAAGAAGGCAAAATCATGAGCGAGATGCGGGCATAACCCAGACCTAACCCAGACCTAACCGGTGTTATCCTCTAAAATATTGATCGAAAACAAGGTTTAATTGGCTGTCTCAGTGTTATACCACATTACTACGTGATTCAAACCAGGGAAAACCAAGGATCTGGCCAACAAGTATGCGGAAAAGGCAAAATCATGAGCCACATGCGGGCATAACCCAGACCTGACCCAGACCTAATCGGTGTTATCCTCTAAAATACTGACTGAATCCAGGCTTAATTGGCATCAACTGTTTGGTACCACGTTACCATGTGGTTCAAACCCGAAAAACACAGGATCTGGACAACAAGTATGCGAACAAGTCAAAATCATGAGCCAGATGCGGGCATAACCCGGACCTAACCCAGACCTAACCGGTTTTATCCTCTAAAATATTGATCGAAAACATGTTTAATTGTCTGTTTCAGTGTGGTACCACATTACTACCTGCTTCAAACAAGATAAAACCAAGGTTCTGGTCAACAGGAATGCGGAAAAGGCAAAATCATGAGTCATATGTGGACATAACCCATACCTAACCCAGACCTAAACCGGTGTTATCCTCTAAAATATTGATCGAAAACCAGGTTTAATGGACTGTTTCAGTGTGGTACCACATTACTACGTGATTCAGTCCAGAAAAAACCCAGGATCTGGCCTACAAGTAAGCGAAGAATGCAAAATCATGAGCCAGATGCGGTCATAACCCAGACCTAACCCAGACCTAACCGGTTTTATCCTCCAAAATATTGATCGAAACCAGGTTTAATTGACTGTTTCAATGTGTTACCACATTACTACGTGATTCAAACCAGAGAAAACCAAGGATCTGGCCAACAAGTATGCGAAGAAGGCAAAATCATGAGCCAGATGCGGGCATAACCCGGACCTAATCCAGACCTAACTGGTGTTACCGACTAAAATACTGACCGAAACCAGGTTTAATTGAATGTTTCAGAGTGGTACCACATTACTACGTGATTCAAACCAAAGAAAACCAAAGATCTGGCCAACAAGAATGCGGAAAAGGCAAAATCATGAGCCAGATGCGGGCATAACCAATACCTAACCCAGACCTAACCGGTGTTATCCTCTAAAATATTGATCGAAACCAGGTTTAATTGACTGATTCAATGTGGTACCACATTACTGCGTGATTCACACCCGAAACAACCGAGGATCTGTCCAACAAGTACGCGAAGAAGGTAAAATCATGAGTCAGATGGGGGCATAACCGAGACCTAACACAGGCCTAACCGGAGTTACCGACTAAAATACTGACCGAAGCCAGGTTTAATTCACTGTTACTTCGTGGTACCACATTACTACGTGATTCAAACCCGAAAAAACCCAGGATATGGCCAACAAGTATGCGCAGAAGGCAAAATCATGACCCAGATGCGGGCACAACCAAGACCTAACCCAGACCTAAGCGGTGTTATCCTCTAAAATATTGACCGAAAACAAGGTTTAATGGACTGTTTCAGTGTGGTACCCCATTACTACGTGATTCAAACCCGAAAAAACCCAGGATCTGTCCAACAAGTATGCGAAGAAGGTAAAATCATGAGTCACATGGGGGCATAACCCAGAACTAACCCAGGCCTAACCGGTGTTACCGACTAAAATACTGACCGAATCCAGGTTTAATTGGCTGTCTCAGTGTGGTACCACATTACTACGTGATTAAAACCAGAGAAAACAAAGGATCTGGCCAACAAGTATGCGGAAAAGGCAAAATCATGAGTCACATGGGGGCATAACCCAGACCTAACCCAGGCCTAACCGGTGTCACCGACTAAAATACTGACCGAATCCAGGTTTAATTGGCTGTCTCAGTGTGGTACCACATTACTACGTGATTCAAACCAGAGAAAACCAAGGATCTGGCCAACAAGTATGCGGAAAAGGCAAAATCATGAGCCACATGCGGGCATAACCCAGACCTGACCCAGACCTAATCGGTGTTATCCTCTAAAATACTGACCGAATCCAGGCTTAATTGACTGTTTCAATGTGGTACCACATTACTACGTGATTCAAACCAGAGAAAACCAAGGATCTGGCCAACAAGTATGCGGAAAAGGCAAAATCATGAGCCACATGCGGGCATAAACCAGACCTGACCCAGACCTAATCGGTGTTATCCTCTAAAATACTGACCGAATCCAGGCTTAATTGACTGTAACTGTTTGGTACCACGTTACTATGTGGTTCAAACTCGAAAAAACACAGGATCTGGACAACAAGTATGCGAACAAGGCAAAATCATGAGACAGATGCGGGCATAACCCGGACCTAACCCAGACCTAACCGGTGTTAAAGACTAAAATACTGACCGAAACCAGGTTTAATTGACTGTTTCAGTGTGGTACCACATTACTACCTGATTCAAACAAGATAAAACCAAGGTTCTGGTCAACAGGAATGCGGAAAAGGCAAAATCATGAGCCAGATGTGGACATAACCCATACCTAACCCAGACCTAACCGGTTTTATCCTCTAAAATATTGATCGAAACCAGGTTTAATTGACTGTTTCAATGTGGTACCACATTACTACGTGATTCAAACCCGAAAAAACCCAGGATCTGGCCAACAAGTATTCGCAGAAGGCAAAATCATGAGCCAGATGCGGGCATAACCCAGATCTAACCCAGACCTAACCCGTGTCATCCTCTAAAATATTGATCGAAAACAAGGTTTAATGCACTGTTTCAGTGTGGTACCACGTTACTACGTGATTCAAACCCGATAAAACCCAGGATCTGTCCAACACGTATGCGAAGAAGGTAAAATCATGAGTCACATGGGGGCATAACCCAGACCTAACCCAGGCCTAACCGGTGTCACCGACTAAAATACTGACCGAATCCAGGTTTAATTGGCTGTCTCAGTGTGGTACCACATTACTACGTGATTCAAACCAGAGAAAACCAAGGATCTGGCCAACAAGTATGCGGAAGAGCCAAAATCATGAGCCACATGCGGGCATAACCCAGACCTGACCCAGACCTAATCGGTGTTATCCTCTAAAATACTGACCGAATCCAGGCTTAATTGACAGCAACTGTTTGGTACCACGTTACCATGTGGTTCAAACCCGAAAAACACAGGATCTGGACAACATGTATGCGAACAAGGCAAAATCATGAGCCAGATGCGGCCATAACCCGGACCTATCCCAGATCTAACCGGTTTTATCATCTGAAATATTGATCGAAACCAGGTTTAATTGAACGTTTCAGTGTGGTACCACATTACTACGTGATTCAGACCAGAGAAAGCCAAGGATCTGGCCAACAAGAATGCGGAAAAGGCAAAATCATGAGCCAGATGCGGGCATAACCCAGACCTAACCCAGACCTAACCGGTGTTATCCTCTAAAATATTGGTCGAAAACAAGGTTTAATTGGCTGTCTCAGTGTTATACCACATTACTACGTGATTCAAACCAGGGAAAACCAAGGATCTGGCCAACAAGTATGCGGAAAAGGCAAAATCATGAGCCAGATGCGGGCATAACCCCGACATAACCCAGACCTTACCGGTGTTACCGACTAAAATACTGACCGAATCCAGGTTTAATTGGCTGTTTCAGTGTGGTACCACATTACTATATGATTCAAACCCGAAAAAACTAAAGATCTGGCCTACAAGTACATGAAAAAAGCGATATCATGAGCGAGATGCGGGCATAACCCAGACCTAACGGAGACCTAACCGGTTTTACCGACTAAAATACTGACCGAATCCAGGTTTAATTGGCTGTTTCAGTGTGGTACCACATTATTACGTGATTCAAACCAGAGAAAACCAAGGATATGGCCTACAAGTATGCGGAAAAGGCAAAATCATGAGCCAGATGCGGGCATAACCCGGACCTAACCCAGACCTAACTGGTGTTATTCTCTAAAATATTGATCGAAACCAAGTTTAATGGACTGTTTCCGTGTGGTGCCACATTACTACGTGATTCGAAACCGAAAAACCCAGGATCTGGCCAACAAGAATGCGGACAAGGCAAAACCATGAGCCAGATGCGGGCATAACCCAGACCTAACCCAGACATTACCGGTCTTACCGACTAAAATACTGACCGAATCCAGGTTTAATTGCCTGTTTCAGTGTGGTACCACATTACTACGTGATTCAAGCCAGAGAAAACCAAGGATCTGGTCTACAAGTATGCCAAGAAGGCAAAATCATGAGCGAGATGCGGGCATAACCCAGACCTAACCCAGACCTAACCGGTGTTATCCTCTAAAATATTGATCGAAAACAAGGTTTAATTGGCTGTCTCAGTGTTATACCACATTACTACGTGATTCAAACCAGGGAAAACCAAGGATCTGGCCAACAAGTATGCGGAAAAGGCAAAATCATGAGCCACATGCGGGCATAACCCAGACCTGACCCAGACCTAATCGGTGTTATCCTCTAAAATACTGACTGAATCCAGGCTTAATTGGCATCAACTGTTTGGTACCACGTTACCATGTGGTTCAAACCCGAAAAACACAGGATCTGGACAACAAGTATGCGAACAAGTCAAAATCATGAGCCAGATGCGGGCATAACCCGGACCTAACCCAGACCTAACCGGTTTTATCCTCTAAAATATTGATCGAAAACATGTTTAATTGTCTGTTTCAGTGTGGTACCACATTACTACCTGCTTCAAACAAGATAAAACCAAGGTTCTGGTCAACAGGAATGCGGAAAAGGCAAAATCATGAGTCATATGTGGACATAACCCATACCTAACCCAGACCTAAACCGGTGTTATCCTCTAAAATATTGATCGAAAACCAGGTTTAATGGACTGTTTCAGTGTGGTACCACATTACTACGTGATTCAGTCCAGAAAAAACCCAGGATCTGGCCTACAAGTAAGCGAAGAATGCAAAATCATGAGCCAGATGCGGTCATAACCCAGACCTAACCCAGACCTAACCGGTGTTATCCTCTAAAATATTGATCGAAAACCAGGTTTAATGAACTGTTTCAGTGTGGTACCACATTACTACGTGAATCAAACCCGAAAAACCCCAGGATCTGTCCAACAAGTATGCGAAGAAGGTAAAATCATGAGTTAGATGAGGGCATAACCCAGACCTAACGCAGGCCTAACCGTTGTTACCGACTAAAATACTGACCGAATCCAGGTTTAATTCACTGTTATTTCGTGGTACCACATTCCCATGTGATTCAAACCCGAAAAAACCAAGGATCTGGCCAACAAGTATGCGAAGAAGGCAAAATCATGAGGCAGATGCGGGCATAACCCAGACCTAACCCAGACCTAACGGGTGTCATCCTCTAAAATATTGATCGAAACCAGGTTTAATTGACTGCTTCAGTGTGGTTCCACATTACTACCTGATTCAAACAAGATAAAACCAAAGTGCTGGTCAGCAAGAATGCGGAAATGCAATATCATGAGCCAGATGTGGACATAACCCATACCTAACCCAGACCTAAACGGTTTTATCCTCTAAAATATTGATCGAAACCAGGTTTAATAGACTGTTTCAATGTGGTACCACATTACTACGTGATTCAAAACAGAGAAAACCAAGGATCTGGTCAACAAGTATGCGAAGTAGGCAAGATCATGAGCCAGATGCGGGCATAACCCAGACCTAACCCAGACCTTACCGTTGTTATCCTCTAAAATATTGATCGAAACCAGGTTTAATTGTCTGTTTCAGTGTGGTACCACATTACTACGTGATTCAAACCAGAGAAATCCACGGATCTGGCGTACAAGTATGCGGAAAAGGTAAAATCATGAGCCAGATGCGGGCATAACCCAGACCTAACCCAGACCTAACGGGTGTCATCCTCTAAAATATTGATCGAAACTAGGTTTAATTGACTGCTTCAGTGTGGTTCCACATTACTACCTGATTCAAACAAGATAAAACCCAGGATCTGGCAAACAAGAATGCGGAAAAGGCCAAATCATGAGGCAGATGCGGGCATAACTCAGACCTAACCCAGACCTAACCGGTGTTACCGACTAAAATACTGACAGAATCCAGGTTTATCGACTGCTACTGTGTGGTCCCACATTACTACGTGATTCAAATCCGAAAAAACCCAGAATCTGGCCAACAAGTATGCGAAGAAGGCAAAATCATGCGCCAGATGCGGGCATAACCCAGACCTAACCGTTGTTATCCCCTAAAATGTGGATCGAAACCAGGTTTAATTGACTGTTTCAGTGTGGTACCCCATTACTCCGTGATTCAAACCAGAGAAAACCAAGGATCTGGCCAACAAGTATGCGAAGAAGTCAAAATCATGAGCCAGATGCGGGCATAACCCAGACCTAACGCAGACCTAACCGGTTTTACCGACTAAAATACTGACCGAATCCAGGTTTAATTGGCTGTTTCAGTGTGGTACCACATTACTACGTGATTCAAACCAGAGAAAACCAAGGATATGGCCTACAAGTATGCGGAAAAGGCAAAATCATGAGCCAGATGCGGGCATAACCCGGACCTAACCCAGACCTAACCGGTGTTATTCTCTAAAATATTGATCGAAACCATGTTTAATGGACTGTTTCCGTGTGGTGTCACATTACTACGTGATTCAAACCAGAGAAAACCCAGGATCTGGCCAACAAGTATGCGGAAAAGGCAAAATCATGAGCCAGATGCGAGCATAACCCAGACCTAACCCAGACCTAACCGGTGTTACCGACTAAAATACTGACCGAATCCAGGTTTAATCGACTGTTTCAATGTGGTACCACATTACTATATGATTCAAACCCGAAAAAACACAAGATCTGACCAACAAGTATATGAAAAAGGCAAAATCATGAGCGAGATGCGGCCGTAACCCGGGCCTATCCTAGACCTAACCGGTGTTATCCTCTAAAATATTGATCGAAACCAGGTTTAATTGTCTGTTTCACTGTGGTACCACATTATTACGTGATTCAAACCAGAGAAAACCAAGGATTTGGCCAACAAGTATGCGGAAAAGGCAAAATCATGAGCCAGATGCGGGCATAACCCAGACCTAACGCAGACCTAACCGGTTTTACCGACTAAAATACTGACCGAATCCAGGTTTAATTGGCTGTCTCAGTGTGGTACCACATTACTACGTGATTCAAACCCGAAAAAACCCAGGATCTGTGCAACAAGTATGCGAAGAAGGTAAAATCATGAGTTAGATGAGGGCATAACCCAGACCTAACGCAGGCCTAACCGTTGTTACCGACTAAAATACTGACCGAATCCAGGTTTAATTCACTGTTATTTCGTGGTACCACATTCCTATGTGATTCAAACCCGAAAAAACCAAGGATCTGGCCAACAAGTATGCGAAGAAGGCAAAATCATGAGGCAGATGCGGGCATAACCCAGACCAAACCCAGACCTAACGGGTGTCATCCTCTAAAATATTGATCGAAACCAGGTTTAATTGACTGCTTCAGTGTGGTGTCACATTACTACGTGATTCAAACCAGAGAAAACCAAGGATCTGGCCAAAAAGTATGCGGAAAAGGCAAAATCATGAGCCAGATGCGAGCATAACCCAGACCTAACCCAGACCTAACCGGTGTTACCGACTAAAATACTGACCGAAACCAGGTTTAATCGACTGTTTCAATGTGGTACCACATTACTATATGATTCAAACCCGAAAAAACACAAGATCTGACCAACAAGTATATGAAAAAGGCAAAATCATGAGCGAGATGCGGCCGTAACCCGGGCCTATCCTAGACCTAACCGGTGTTATCCTCTAAAATATTGATCGAAACCAGGTTTAATTGTCTGTTTCACTGTGGTACCACATTATTACGTGATTCAAACCAGAGAAAACCAAGGATTTGGCCAACAAGTATGCGGAAAAGGCAAAATCATGAGCCAGATGCGGGCGTAACCCAGACCTAACCCAGACCTAACCGGTGTTACCGACTAAAATACCGACCGAATCCAGATTTAATTGACTGTCTCAGTGTGGTACCACATTACTATATGATTCAAACCCGAAAAAACTAAAGATCTGACCAACAAGTATATGAAAAAGGCAAAATCATGAGCGAGATGCGGCCGTAACCCGGGCCTATCCTAGACCTAACCGGTGTTATCCTCTAAAATATTGATCGAAACCAGGTTTAATTGTCTGTTTCACTGTGGTAACACATTACTACGTGATTCAAACCAGAGAAAACCAAGGATCAGGCCTACAAGTATGCGAAGAAGTCAAAATCATGAGCCAGATGCGGGCATAACCCGGAGCTAACCCAGACCTAACCGGTGTTACCGACTAAAATACTGACCGAATCCAGGTTTAATTGACTGTCACTGTGTGGCACTGCATTACTACGTGATTCAAACCCGAAAAAGCCCAGGACCTGTACAACATGTATGCGAAGTAGGCAAGATCATAAGCCAGATGCGGGCATAACCCAGACCTAACCCAGACCTTACCGTTGTTATCCTCTAAAATATTGATCGAAACCAGGTTTAATTGTCTGTTTGAGTGTGGTACCACATTACTACGTGATTCAAACCAGAGAAATCCAAGGATCTGGCGTACAAGTATGCGGAAAAGGCAAAATCATGAGCCAGATGCGGGCATAACCCAGACCTAACCCAGACCTTACCGGTGTTACCGACTAAAATACTGACCGAATCCAGGTTTAATTGGCTGTCTCAGTGTGGTACCACATTACTACGTGATTCAAACCCGAAAAAACCCAGGATCTGGCCAACAAGTATGCGAAGAAGGCAAAATCATGAGCCAGATGCGGGCATAACCCGGAGCTAACCCAGACCTAACCGGTTTTATCCTCCAAAATATTGATCGAAAACAAGTTTAATTGTCTGTTTCAGTGTGGAACCACATTACTACGTGATTCAAACCAGAGAAATCCAAGGATCTGGCGTACAAGTATGCGAAGAAGGCAAAATCATGAGCCAGATGCGGGCATAACCCGGACCTAACCCAGACCTAACCGGTTTTATCCTCCAAAATATTGATCGAAAACAAGTTTAATTGTCTGTTTCAGTGTGGTACCACATTACTACCTGACTCAAACAAGATAAAACCAAGGTGCTGGTCAGCAAGAATGCGGAAATGCAAAATCATGAGCCAGATGTGGACATAACCCATACCTAACCTAGACCGAAACGGGTTTATCCTCTAAAATATTGATCGAAACCAGGTTTAATAGACTGTTTCAATGTGGTACCACATTACTACGTGATTCAAACCAGAGAAAACCAAGGATCTGGCCAACAAGTATGCGCAGAAGGCAAAATCATGAGCCAGATGCGGGCATAACCCAGACCTAACCCAGACCTTACCGGTGTTACCGACTAAAATACTGTCCGAATCCAGGTTTAATTGACTGTCACTGTGTGGCACCGCATTACTACGTGATTCAAACCCGAAAAAGCCCAGGACCTGTACAACATGTATGCGAAGTAGGCAAGATCATAAGCCAGATGCGGGCATAACCCAGACCTAACCCAGACCTTACCGTTGTTATCCTCTAAAATATTGATCGAAACCAGGTTTAATTGTCTGTTTCAGTGTGGTACCACATTACTACGTGATTCAAACCAGAGAAATCCAAGGATCTGGCGTACAAGTATGCGGAAAAGGCAAAATCATGAGCCAGATGCGGGCATACCCCAGACCTAACCCAGACCTTACCGGTGTTACCGACTAAAATACTGACCGAATCCAGGTTTAATTGGCTGTCTCAGTGTGGTACCACATTACAACGTGATTCAAACCAGAGAAAACCAAGGATCTGGCCAACAAGTATGCGGAAAAGGCAAAATCATGAGCCACATGCGGGCATAACCCAGACCTGACCCAGAGCTAATCGGTGTTATCCTCTAAAATACTAACCGAATCCAGGCTTAATTGACTGTAACTGTTTGGTACCACGTTACTATGTGGTTCAAACCCGAGAAAACACAGGATCTGGCCTACAAGTATGCGGAAAAGGCAAACTCATGAGCCAGATGCGGGCATAACCCAGACCTAACCCAGACCTTACCGGTGTTACCGAATAAAATACTGACCGAATCCAGGTTTAATTGGCTGTCTCGGTGTGGTACCACATTACTACGAGATCCAAACCAGAGAAAACCAAGGATCTGGCCAACAAGTATGCGGAAAAGGCAAAATCATGAGCCACATGCGGGCATAACCCAGACCACACCCAGACCTAATCGGTATTATCCTCTAAAATACTGACCGAATCCAGGCTTAATTGACTGTAACTGTTTGGTACCACGTTACTATGTGGTTCAAACCCGAAAAAACACAGGATCTGGACAACAAGTATGCGAACAAGGCAAAATCATGAGACAGATGCGGGCGTAACCCAGACCTAACCCAGACCTAACCGGTGTTATCCTCTAAAATATTGATCGAAACCAGGTTTAGTTGTTTGTTTCAGTGTGGTACCACAATACTACGTGATTCAAACCCGAAAAAATCCAGGATCTGGCCAACAAATTTGCGAAGAAGGTAAAATCATGAGCCTGATGCTGGCATAACCCGGACCTAACCCAGAGCTAACCGGTTTTATGCTCTAAAATATTGATCGAAAACAAGTTTAATTGTCTGTTTCAGTGTGGTACCACATTACTACCTGATTCAAACAAGATAAAACCAAGGTTCTGGTCAACAGGAATGCGGAAAAGGCAAAATCATGAGCCACATGCGGGCATAACCCAGACCTAACCCAGACATACCCGGTGTTATCCTCTAAAATATTGATCGATACCAGGTTTAATTGTCTGTTTCAGTGTGGTACCACATTACTACGTGATTCAAACCCGAAAAAACCCAGGATCTGGCCTACAAGTATGCGAAGAATGCAAAATCATGAGCCAGATGCGGTCATAACCCAGACCTAACCCAGACCTAGCCGGTGTTATCCTCTAAAATATTGATCGAAAACCAGGTTTAATGGACTGTTTCAGTGTGGTACCACATTACTACGTGAATCAAACCCGAAAAACCCCAGGATCTGTCCAAGAAGTATGCGAAGAAGGTAAAATCATGAGTTAGATGAGGGCATAACCCAAACCTAACGCAGGCCTAACCGTTGCTACCGACTAAAATACTGACCAAATCCAGGTTTAATTCACTGTCACTGTGTGGCACCGCATTACTACGTGATTCAAACCCGAAAAAGCCCAGGACCTGTACAACATGTATGCGAAGTAGGCAAGATCATGAGCCACATGCGGGCATAACCCAGACCTGACCCAGAGCTAATCGGTGTTATCCTCAAAAATACTAACCGAATCCAGGCTTAATTGACTGTAACTGTTTGGTACCACGTTACTATGTGGTTCAAACCCGAGAAAACACAGGATCTGGCCTACAAGTATGCGGAAAAGGCAAACTCATGAGCCAGATGCGGGCATAACCCAGACCTAACCCAGACCTTACCGGTGTTACCGAATAAAATACTGACCGAATCCAGGTTTAATTGGCTGTCTCGGGGTGGTACCACATTACTACGAGATCCAAACCAGAGAAAACCAAGGATCTGGCCAACAAGTATGCGGAAAAGGCAAAATCATGAGCCACATGCGGGCATAACCCAGACCACACCCAGACCTAATCGGTGTTATCCTCTAAAATACTGACCGAATCCAGGCTTAATTGACTGTAACTGTTTGGTACCACGTTACTATGTGGTTCAAACCCGAAAAAACACAGGATCTGGACAACAAGTATGCGAACAAGGCAAAATCATGAGACAGATGCGGGCATAACCCAGACCTAACCCAGACCTAACCGGTGTTATCCTCTAAAATATTGATCGAAACCAGGTTTAGTTGTTTGTTTCAGTGTGGTACCACAATACTACGTGATTCAAACCCGAAAAAATCCAGGATCAGGCCAACAAATTTGCGAAGAAGGTAAAATCATGAGCCAGATGCGGGCATAACCCAGACCTAACCCAGACCTTACCGTTGTTATCCTCTAAAATATTGATCGAAACCAGGTTTAATTGTCTGTTTCAGTGTGGTACCACATTACTACGTGATTCAAACCAGAGAAATCCAAGGATCTGGCGTACAAGTATGCGGAAAAGGCAAAATCATGAGCCAGATGCGGGCATAACCCAGACCTAACCCAGACCTTACCGGTGTTACCGACTAAAATACTGACCGAATCCAGGTTTAATTGGCTGTCTCAGTGTGGTACCACATTACTACGTGATTCAAACCAGAGAAAACCAAGGATCTGGCCAACAAGTAAGCGGAAAAGGCAAAATCATGAGCCACATGCGGGCATAACACAGACCTGACCCAGAGCTAATCGGTGTTATCCTCTAAAATACTAACCGAATCCAGGCTTAATTGACTGTAACTGTTTGGTACCACGTTACTATGTGGTTCAAACCCGAGAAAACACAGGATCTGGCCTACAAGTATGCGGAAAAGGCAAACTCATGAGCCAGATGCGGGCATAACCCAGACCTAACCCAGACCTTACCGGTGTTACCGAATAAAATACTGACCGAATCCAGGTTTAATTGGCTGTCTCGGGGTGGTACCACATTACTACGAGATCCAAACCAGAGAAAACCAAGGATCTGGCCAACAAGTATGCGGAAAAGGCAAAATCATGAGCCACATGCGGGCATAACCCAGACCACACCCAGACCTAATCGGTGTTATCCTCTAAAATACTGACCGAATCCAGGCTTAATTGACTGTAACTGTTTGGTACCACGTTACTATGTGGTTCAAACCCGAAAAAACACAGGATCTGGACAACAAGTATGCGAACAAGGCAAAATCATGAGACAGATGCGGGCATAACCCAGACCTAACCCAGACCTAACCGGTGTTATCCTCTAAAATATTGATCGAAACCAGGTTTAGTTGTTTGTTTCAGTGTGGTACCACAATACTACGTGATTCAAACCCGAAAAAATCCAGGATCTGGCCAACAAATTTGCGAAGAAGGTAAAATCATGAGCCAGATGCGGGCATAACCCAGACCTTACCCCGACCTAACCGGTGTTATCCTCTAAAATATTGATCGTAACCAGGTTTAATTGTCTGTTTCAGTGTGGTACCACATTACTACGTGATTCAAACCAGAGAAAACCCAGGATCTGGCCAACAAGTATGCGAAGAAGGCAAAATCATGAGCCAGATGCTGGCATAACCCGGACCTAACCCAGAGCTAACCGGTTTTATGCTCTAAAATATTGATCGAAAACAAGTTTAATTGTCTGTTTCAGTGTGGTACCACATTACTACCTGATTCAAACAAGATAAAACCAAGGTTCTGGTCAACAGGAATGCGGAAAAGGCAAAATCATGAGCCACATGCGGGCATAACCCAGACCTAACCCAGACATACCCGGTGTTATCCTCTAAAATATTGATCGATACCAGGTTTAATTGTCTGTTTCAGTGTGGTACCACATTACTACGTGATTCAAACCCGAAAAAACCCAGGATCTGGCCTACAAGTATGCGAAGAATGCAAAATCATGAGCCAGATGCGGTCATAACCCAGACCTAACCCAGACCTAGCCGGTGTTATCCTCTAAAATATTGATCGAAAACCAGGTTTAATGGACTGTTTCAGTGTGGTACCACATTACTACGTGAAACAAACCCGAAAAACCCCAGGATCTGTCCAAGAAGTATGCGAAGAAGGTAAAATCATGAGTTAGATGAGGGCATAACCCAAACCTAACGCAGGCCTAACCGTTGCTACCGACTAAAATACTGACCGAATCCAGGTTTAATTCACTGTTATTTCGTGGTACCACATTCCTATGTGATTCAAACCCGAAAAAACCAAGGATCTGGCCAACAAGTTTGCGAAGAAGGCAAAATCATGAGGCAGATGCGGGCATAACCCAGACCTAACCCAGACCTAACGGGTGTCATCCTCTAAAATATTGATCGAAACCAGGTTTAATTGACTGCTTCAGTGTGGTTCCACATTACTACGTGATTCAAACCCGAAAAAACCCAGGATCTGGCCAACAAGTATGCGAAGAAGGCAAAATCATGAGCCAGATGCGGGCATAACCCGGACCTAACCCAGACCTAACCGGTTTTATCCTCCAAAATATTGATCGAAAACAAGTTTAATTGTCTGTTTCAGTGTGGTACCACATTACTACCTGATTCAAACAAGATAAAACCAAGGTGCTGGTCAGCAAGAATGCGGAAATGCAAAATCATGAGCCAGATGTGGACATAACCCATACCTAACCTAGACCGAAACGGGTTTATCCTCTAAAATATTGATCGAAACCAGGTTTAATAGACTGTTTCAATGTGGTACCACATTACTACGTGATTCAAACCAGAGAAAACCAAGGATCTGGCCAACAAGTATGCGCAGAAGGCAAAATCATGAGCCAGATGCGGGCATAACCCAGACCTAACCCAGACCTTACCGGTGTTACCGACTAAAATACTGTCCGAATCCAGGTTTAATTGACTGTCACTGTGTGGCACCGCATTACTACGTGATTCAAACCCGAAAAAGCCCAGGACCTGTACAACATGTATGCGAAGTAGGCAAGATCATAAGCCAGATGCGGGCATAACCCAGACCTAACCCAGACCTTACCGTTGTTATCCTCTAAAATATTGATCGAAACCAGGTTTAATTGTCTGTTTCAGTGTGGTACCACATTACTACGTGATTCAAAACAGAGAAATCCAAGGATCTGGCGTACAAGTATGCGGAAAAGGCAAAATCATGAGCCAGATGCGGGCATAACCCAGACCTAACCCAGACCTTACCGGTGTTACCGACTAAAATACTGACCGAATCCAGGTTTAATTGGCTGTCTCAGTGTGGTACCACATTACTACGTGATTCAAACCCGAAAAAACCCAGGATCTGGCCAACAAGTATGCGAAGAAGGCAAAATCATGAGCCAGATGCGGGCATAACCCGGAGCTAACCCAGACCTAACCGGTTTTATCCTCCAAAATATTGATCGAAAACAAGTTTAATTGTCTGTTTCAGTGTGGAACCACATTACTACCTGATTCAAACAAGATAAAACCAAGGATCTGGCAAACAAGAATGCGGAAAAGGCCAAATCATGAGGCAGATGCGGGCATAACTCAGACCTAACCCAGACCTAACCGGTGTTACCGACTAAAATACTGACCGAATCCAGGTTTATTGACTGCTACTGTGTGGTACCACATTACTACGTGATTCAAATCCGAAAAAACCCAGAATCTGGCCAACAAGTATGCGAAGAAGGCAAAATCATGAGCCAGATGCGGGCATAACCCAGACCTAACCCACACCTAACCGGTGTTATCCTCTAAAATATTGATCGAAAACCAGGTTTTATGGACTGTTTCAGTGTGGTACCACATTACTACGTGATTCAGACCCGAAAAAACCCAGGATCTGTCCAACAAGTATGCGAAGAAGGTAAAAAGATGAGTCAGATGCGGGCATAACCCAGACCTAACCCAGACCTTACCGGTGTTACCGACTAAAATACTGACCGAATCCAGGTTTAATTGGCTGTCTCAGTGTGGTACCACATTACTACGTGATTCAAACCAGAGAAAACCAAGGATCTGGCCAACAAGTATGCGGAAAATGCAAAATCATGAGCCACATGCGGGCATAACCCAGACCTGACCCAGAGCTAATCGGTGTTATCCTCAAAAATACTAACCGAATCCAGGCTTAATTGACTGTAACTGTTTGGTACCACGTTACTATGTGGTTCAAACCCGAAAAAACACAGGATCTGGCCTACAAGTATGCGGAAAAGGCAAACTCATGAGCCAGATGCGGGCATAACCCAGACCTAACCCAGATCTTACCGGTGTTACCGACTAAAATACTGACCGAATCCAGGTTTAATTGGCTGTCTCGGTGTGGTACCACATTACTACGAGATCCAAACCAGAGAAAACCAAGGATCTGGCCAACAAGTATGCGGAAAAGGCAAAATCATGAGCCACATGCGGGCATAACCCAGACCACATCCAGACATAATCGGTGTTATCCTCTAAAATACTGACCGAATCCAGGCTTAATTGACTGTAACTGTTTGGTACCACGTTACTATGTGGTTCAAACCCGAAAAAACACAGGATCTGGACAACAAGTATGCGAACAAGGCAAAATCATGAGACAGATGCGGGCATAACCCAGACCTAACCCAGACCTAACCGGTGTTATCCTCTAAAATATTGATCGAAACCAGGTTTAGTTGTTTGTTTCAGTGTGGTACCACAATACTACGTGATTCAAACCCGAAAAAATCCAGGATCTGGCCAACAAATTTGCGAAGAATGTAAAATCATGAGCCAGATGCGGGCATAACCCAGACCTTACCCCGACCTAACCGGTGTTATCCTCTAAAATATTGATCGAAACCAGGTTTAATTGTCTGTTTCAGTGTGGTACCACATTACTACGTGATTCAAACCAGAGAAAACCCAGGATCTGGCCAACAAGTATGCGAAGAAGGCAAAATCATGAGCCAGATGCTGGCATAACCCGGACCTAACCCAGAGCTAACCGGTTTTATCCTCTAAAATATTGATCGAAAACAAGTTTAATTGTCTGTTTCAGTGTTGTACCACATTACTACGTGATTCAAACCCGAAAAAACCCAGGATCTAGCCTACAGGTATGCGAAGAATGCAAAATCATGAGCCAGATGCGGTCATAACCCAGACCTAACCCAGACCTAACCGGTGTTATCCTGTAAAATATTGATCGAAAACCAGGTTTAATGGACTGTTTCAGTGTGGTACCACATTACTACGTGAATCAAACCCGAAAAACCCCAGGATCTGTCCAAGAAGTATGCGAAGAAGGTAAAATCATGAGTTAGATGAGGGCATAACCCAGAGCTAACGCAGGCCTAACCGTTGTTACCGTAAAATACTGATCGAATCCAGGTTTAATTCACTGTTATTTCGTGGTACCACATTCCTATGTGATTCAAACCCGAAAAAACCAAGGATCTGGCCAACAAGTTTGCGAAGAAGGCAAAATCATGAGGCAGATGCGGGCATAACCCAGACCTAACCCAGACCTAACGGGTGTCATCCTCTAAAATATTGATCGAAACCAGGTTTAATTGACTGCTTCAGTGTGGTACCACATTACTACGTGATTCAAACCCGAAAAAACCCAGGATCTGGCCAACAAGTATGCGAAGAAGGCAAAATCATGAGCCAGATGCGGGCATAACCCGGACCTAACCCAGACCTAACCGGTGTTACCGACTAAAATACTGTCCGAATCCAGGTTTATTGACTGCTGCTGTGTGGTACCACATTACTACGTGATTCAAATCCGAAAAAACCCAGAATCTGGCCAACAAGTATGCGAAGAAGGCAAAATCATGAGCCAGATGCGGGCATAACCCAGACCTAACCCAGGCCTTACCGGTGTTACCGACTAAAATACTGTCCGAATCCAGGTTTAATTGACTGTCACTGTGTGGCACCGCATTACTACGTGATTCAAACCCGAAAAAGCCCAGGACCTGTACAACATGTATGCGAAGTAGGCAAGATCATAAGCCAGATGCGGGCATAACCCAGACCTAACCCAGACCTTACCGTTGTTATCCTCTAAAATATTGATCGAAACCAGGTTTAATTGTCTGTTTCAGTGTGGTACCACATTACTACGTGATTCAAACCAGAGAAATCCAAGGATCTGGCGTACAAGTATGTGGAAAAGGCAAAATCATGAGCCAGATGCGGGCATAACCCAGACCTAACCCAGACCTTACCGGTGTTACCGACTAAAATACTGACCGAATCCAGGTTTAATTGGCTGTCTCAGTGTGGTATCACATTACTACGTGATTCAAACCCGAAAAAACCCAGGATCTGGCCAACAAGTATGCGAAGAAGGCAAAATCATGAGCCAGATGCGGGCATAACCCGGAGCTAACCCAGACCTAACCGGTTTTATCCTCCAAAATATTGATCGAAAACAAGTTTAATTGTCTGTTTCAGTGTGGAACCACATTACTACCTGATTCAAACAAGATAAAACCAAGGATCTGGCAAACAAGAATGCGGAAAAGGCCAAATCATGAGCCACATGCGGGCATAACCCAGACCACACCCAGACCTAATCGGTGTTATCCTCTAAAATACTGACCGAATCCAGGCTTAATTGACTGTAACTGTTTGGTACCACGTTACTATGTGGTTCAAACCCGAAAAAACACAGGATCTGGACAACAAGTATGCGAACAAGGCAAAATCATGAGACAGATGCGGGCATAACCCAGGCCACACCCAGACCTAACCGGTGTTATCCTCTAAAATATTGATCGAAAACAAGGTTTAATGGACTGTTTCAGTGTGGTACCACATTACTACGTGATTCAGACCCGAAAAAACCCAGGATCTGTCCAACAAGTATGCGAAGAAGGTAAAATGATGAGTCAGATGCGGGCATAACCCAAACCTAACCCAGACCTTACCGGTGTTACCGACTAAAATACTGACCGAATCCAGGTTTAATTGGCTGTCTCAGTGTGGTACCACATTACTACGTGATTCAAACCAGAGAAAACCAAGGATCTGGCCAACAAGTATGCGGAAAAGGCAAAATCATGAGCCACATGCGGGCATAACCCAGACCTGACCCAGAGCTAATCGGTGTTATCCTCAAAAATACTAACCGAATCCAGGCTTAATTGACTGTAACTGTTTGGTACCACGTCACTATGTGGTTCAAACCCGAAAAAACACAGGATCTGGCCTACAAGTATGCGGAAAAGGCAAACTCATGAGCCAGATGCGGGCATAACCCAGACCTAACCCAGATCTTACCGGTGTTACCGACTAAAATACTGACCGAATCCAGGTTTAATTGGCTGTCTCGGTGTGGTACCACATTACTACGAGATCCAAACCAGAGAAAACCAAGGATCTGGCCAACAAGTATGCGGAAAAGGCAAAATCATGAGCCACATGCGGGCATAACCCAGACCACACCCAGACCTAATCGGTGTTATCCTCTAAAATACTGACCGAATCCAGGCTTAATTGACTGTAACTGTTTGGTACCACGTTACTATGTGGTTCAAACCCGAAAAAACACAGGATCTGGACAACAAGTATGCGAACAAGGCAAAATCATGAGACAGATGCGGGCATAACCCAGGCCACACCCAGACCTAACCGGTGTTATCCTCTAAAATATTGATCGAAACCAGGTTTAGTTGTTTGTTTCAGTGTGGTACCACAATACTACGTGATTCAAACCCGAAAAAATCCAGGATCTGGCCAACAAATTTGCGAAGAAGGTAAAATCATGAGCCAGATGCGGGCATAACCCAGACCTTACCCCGACCTAACCGGTGTTATCCTCTAAAATATTGATCGAAACCAGGTTTAATTGTCTGTTTCAGTGTGGTACCACATTACTACGTGATTCAAACCAGAGAAAACCCAGGATCTGGCCAACAAGTATGCGAAGAAGTCAAAATCATGAGCCAGATGCTGGCATAACCCGGACCTAACCCAGAGCTAACCGGTTTTATCCTCTAAAATATTGATCGAAAACAAGTTTAATTGTCTGTTTCAGTGTTGTACCACATTACTACCTGATTCAAACAAGATAAAACCAAGGTTCTGGTCAACAGGAATGCGGAAAAGGCAAAATCATGAGCCAAATGCGGGCATAACCCAGACCTAACCCAGACATACCCGGTGTTATCCTCTAAAGTATTGATCGACACCAGGTTTAATTGTCTGTTTCAGTGTGGTACCACATTACTACGTGATTCAAACCCGAAAAAACCCAGGATCTAGCCTACAGGTATGCGAAGAATGCAAAATCATGAGCCAGATGCGGTCATAACCCAGACCTAACCCAGACCTAACCGGTGTTATCCTCTAAAATATTGATCGAAAACCAGGTTTAATGGACTGTTTCGCTGTGGTACCACATTACTACGTGATTCCAACCAGAGAAAACGAAGGATCTGGCCTAGAAGTATGCGGAAAAGGCAAAATCATGAACCAGATGCGGGAATAACCTAGACCTAACCCAGACCTAACCGGTTTTATCCTGGAAAATATTGATCAAAACCAGGTTTAGTTGACTGTTTTGCTGTGGTACCACATTACTACGTGATTCAAACCAGAGAAAACCAAGGATCTGGCCTACAAGTATGCGGAAAAGGCAAAATCATGAGCCACATGCGGGCATAACCCAGACCTGACCCAGACCTAACCGGTGTTATCCTCTAAAATACTGACCGAATCCTGGCTTAATTGACTGTAACTGTTTGGTACCACGTTGCTACGTGATTCAAACCCGAAAAAACCCAGGATCTGGCCAACAAGTATGCGAAGAAGGCAAAATCATGAGCCAGATGCGGGCATAACCCGGACCTAACCCAGACCTAACCGGTTTTATCCTCCAAAATATTGATCGAAAACAAGTTTAATTGTCTGTTTCAGTGTGGTACCACATTACTACCTGATTCAAACAAGATAAAACCAAGGTGCTGGTCAGCAAGAATGCGGAAATTCAAAATCATGAGCCAGATGTGGACATAACCCATACCTAACCTAGACCTAAACGGTTTTATCCTCTAAAATATTGATCGAAACCAGGTTTAATTGTCTGTTTCAGTGTGGAACCACATTACTACGTGATTCAAACAAGATAAAACCAAGGATCTGGCAAACAAGAATGCGGAAAAGGCCAAATCATGAGGCAGATGCGGGCATAACTCAGACCTAACCCAGACCTAACCGGTGTTACCGACTAAAATACTGACCGAATCCAGGTTTATTGACTGCTACTGTGTGGTACCACATTACTACGTGATTCAAATCCGAAAAAACCCAGAATCTGGCCAACAAGTATGCGAAGAAGGCAAAATCATGCGCCAGATGCGGGCATAACCCAGACCTAACCGTTGTTATCCCCTAAAATGTGGATCGAAACCAGGTTTAATTGACTGTTTCAGTGTGGTACCCCATTACTCCGTGATTCAAACCAGAGAAAACCAAGGATCTGGCCAACAAGTATGCGAAGAAGTCAAAATCATGAGCCAGATGCGGGCATAACCCAGACCTAACGCAGACCTAACCGGTTTTACCGACTAAAATACTGACCGAATCCAGGTTTAATTGGCTGTTTCAGTGTGGTACCACATTACTACGTGATTCAAACTCGAAAAAACCCAGGATCTGACCAACAAGTATGCGGAAAAGGCAAAATCATGAGCCAGATACGGGCATAACCCGGACCTAACCCAGACCTAACCGGTGTTATTCTCTAAAATATTGATCGAAACCAGGTTTAATTGTCTGTTTCACTGTGGTACCACATTATTACGTGATTCAAACCAGAGAAAACCAAGGATTTGGCCAACAAGTATGCGGAAAAGGCAAAATCATGAGCCAGATGCGGGCGTAACCCAGACCTAACCCAGACCTAACCGGTGTTACCGACTAAAATACCGACCGAATCCAGATTTAATTGACTGTTTCAGTGTGGTACCACATTACTATATGATTCAAACCCGAAAAAACTAAAGATCTGGCCTACAAGTACATGAAAAAGGCGAAATCATGAGCGAGGTGTGGGCATAACACAGGCCTTAACTAGACCTAACCGGTGTTATCCTCTAAAATATTGATCGAAACCAGGTTTAATTGACTGTTTCACTGTGGTAACACATTACTACGTGATTCAAACTAGAGAAAATCAAGGATCTGGCCAAGAAGTATGCGAAGAGGGCAAAATCATGAGCCAGATGCGGGCATAACCCGGACCTAACCCAGACCTAATCGGTTTTATCCTCTAAAATATTTATCGAAAACAAGTTTAATTGTCTGTTTCAGTGTGGTACCACATTACTACCTGATTCAAACAAGATAAAACCAAGGTTCTGGTCAACAGGAATGCGGAAAGGCAAAATTATGAGCGAGATGCGGGCATAACCCAGACCTAACCCAGACCTAACCGGTTTTACCGACTAAAATACTGACCGAATCCAGGTTTAATTGGCTGTTTCAGTGTGGTACCACATTACTACGTGATTCAAACCAGAGAAAACCAAGGATATGGTCTACAAGTATGCGGAAAAGGCAAAATCATGAGCCAGATGCGGGCATAACCCGGACCTAACCCAGACCTAACCGGTGTTGTTCTCTAAAATATTGATCGAAACCAAGTTTAATGGACTGTTTCCGTGTGGTGCCACATTACTACGTGATTCGAACCCGAAAAACCCAGGATCGGGCCAACAAGAATGCGGACAAGGCAAAACCATGAGCCAGATGCGGGCATAACCCAGACCTAACCCAGACCTTACCGGTCTTACCGACTAAAATACTGACCGAATCCAGGTTTAATTGGCTGTTTCAGTGTGGTACCACATTACTACGTGATTCAAACCAGAGAAAACCAAGGATCTGGCCTACAAGTATGCGAAGAGGGCAAAATCATGAGCCAGATGCGGGCATAACCCGGACCTAACCCAGACCTAACCGGTTTTATCCTCTAAAATATTGACCGAAAACAAGTTTAATTGTCTGTTTCAGTGTGGTACCACATTACTACCTGATTCAAACAAGATAAAACCAAGGTTCTGGTCAACAGGAATGCGGAAAAGGCAAAATCATGAGCCAGATGCGGGCATAACCCAGACCTAACCCAGACCTTACCGGTCTTACCGACTAAAATACTGACCGAATCCAGGTTTAATTGGCTGTTTCAGTGTGGTACCACATTACTACGTGATTCAAACCAGAGGAAACCAAGGATCTGGCCTACAAGTATGCCAAGAAGGCAAAATCATGAGCGAGATGCGGGCATAACCCAGACCTAACCCAGACCTAACCGGTTTTATCCTAGAAAATATTGATCGAAACCAAGTTTAATGAACTGTTTCGCTGTGGTACCACATTACTACGTGATTCAAACCAGAGAAAACCAAGGATCTGGCCAACAAGTATGCCAAGAAGGCAAAATCATGAGCCAGATGCGGGCATAACCCAGACCTAACCCAGACGTGACCGTTGTTATCCTCTAAAATATTGATCGAAACCAGGTTTAGTTGACTGTTTCGCTGTGGTACCACATTACTACGTGATTCCAACCAGAGAAAACGAAGGATCTGGCCTAGAAGTATGCGGAAAAGGCAAAATCATGAACCAGATGCGGGAATAACCTAGACCTAACCCAAACCTAACCGGTTTTATCCTGGAAAATATTGATCGAAACCAAGTTTAATGGACTGTTTCGCTGTGGTACCACATTACTGCGTGATTCAAACCAGAGAAAACCAAGGATCTGGCCAAAAAGTATGCCAAGAAGGCAAAATCATGAGCCAGATGCGGGCATAACCCAGACCTAACCCAGACGTGACCGTTGTTATACTCTAAAATATTGATCGAAACCAGGTTTAGTTGACTGTTTCGCTGTGGTACCACATTACTACGTGATTCAAACCAGAGAAAACCAAGGATCTGGCCTACAAGTATGCGGAAAAGGCAAAATCATGAGCCAGATGCGGGCATAACCCAGACCTAACCCAGACCTTACCGGTGTTACCGACTACAATACTGACCGAATCCAGGTTTAATTGGCTGTCTCAGTGTGGTACCACATTACTACGTGATTCAAACCAGAGAAGACCAAGGATCTGGCCAACAGGTATGCGGAAAAGGCAAAATCATGAGCCACATGCGGGCATAACCCAGACCTGACCCAGACCTAACCGGTGTTATCCTCTAAAATACTGACCGAATCCTGGCTTAATTGACTGTAACTGTTTGGTACCACGTTGCTACGTGATTCAAACCCGAAAAAACCCAGGATCTGGCCAACAAGTATGCGAAGAAGGCAAAATCATGAGCCAGATGCGGGCATAACCCGGACCTAACCCAGACCTAACCGGTTTTATCCTCCAAAATATTGATCGAAAACAAGTTTAATTGTCTGTTTCAGTGTGGTACCACATTACTACCTGATTCAAACAAGATAAAACCAAGGTGCTGGTCAGCAAGAATGCGGAAATTCAAAATCATGAGCCAGATGTGGACATAACCCATACCTAACCTAGACCTAAACGGTTTTATCCTCTAAAATATTGATCGAAACCAGGTTTAATTGTCTGTTTCAGTGTGGAACCACATTACTACGTGATTCAAACAAGATAAAACCAAGGATCTGGCAAACAAGAATGCGGAAAAGGCCAAATCATGAGGCAGATGCGGGCATAACTCAGACCTAACCCAGACCTAACCGGTGTTACCGACTAAAATACTGACCGAATCCAGGTTTATTGACTGCTACTGTGTGGTACCACATTACTACGTGATTCAAACCAGAGAAAACCAAGGATCTGGCCAACAAGTATGCGAAGAAGTCAAAATCATGAGCCAGATGCGGGCATAACCCAGACCTAACGCAGACCTAACCGGTTTTACCGACTAAAATACTGACCGAATCCAGGTTTAATTGGCTGTTTCAGTGTGGTACCACATTACTACGTGATTCAAACTCGAAAAAACCCAGGATCTGACCAACAAGTATGCGGAAAAGGCAAAATCATGAGCCAGATACGGGCATAACCCGGACCTAACCCAGACCTAACCGGTGTTATTCTCTAAAATATTGATCGAAACCAGGTTTAATTGTCTGTTTCACTGTGGTACCACATTATTACGTGATTCAAACCAGAGAAAACCAAGGATTTGGCCAACAAGTATGCGGAAAAGGCAAAATCATGAGCCAGATGCGGGCGTAACCCAGACCTAACCCAGACCTAATCGGTTTTATCCTCTAAAATATTTATCGAAAACAAGTTTAATTGTCTGTTTCAGTGTGGTACCACATTACTACCCGATTCAAACAAGATAAAACCAAGGTTCTGGTCAACAGGAATGCGGAAAGGCAAAATTATGAGCGAGATGCGGGCATAACCCAGACCTAACCCAGACCTAACCGGTTTTACCGACTAAAATACTGACCGAATCCAGGTTTAATTGGCTGTTTCAGTGTGGTACCACATTACTACGTGATTCAAACCAGAGAAAACCAAGGATATGGTCTACAAGTATGCGGAAAAGGCAAAATCATGAGCCAGATGCGGGCATAACCCGGACCTAACCCAGACCTAACCGGTGTTGTTCTCTAAAATATTGATCGAAACCAAGTTTAATGGACTGTTTCCGTGTGGTGCCACATTACTACGTGATTCGAACCCGAAAAACCCAGGATCGGGCCAACAAGAATGCGGACAAGGCAAAACCATGAGCCAGATGCGGGCATAACCCAGACCTAACCCAGACCTTACCGGTCTTACCGACTAAAATACTGACCGAATCCAGGTTTAATTGGCTGTTTCAGTGTGGTACCACATTACTACGTGATTCAAACCAGAGAAAACCAAGGATCTGGCCTACAAGTATGCCAAGAAGGCAAAATCATGAGCGAGATGCGGGCATAACCCAGACCTAACCCAGACCTAACCGGTTTTATCCTAGAAAATATTGATCGAAACCAAGTTTAATGAACTGTTTCGCTGTGGTACCACATTACTACGTGATTCAAACCAGAGAAAACCAAGGATCTGGCCAACAAGTATGCCAAGAAGGCAAAATCATGAGCCAGATGCGGGCATAACCCAGAACTAACCCAGACGTGACCGTTGTTATCCTCTAAAATATTGATCGAAACCAGGTTTAGTTGACTGTTTCGCTGTGGTACCACATTACTACGTGATTCCAACCAGAGAAAACGAAGGATCTGGCCTAGAAGTATGCGGAAAAGGCAAAATCATGAACCAGATGCGGGAATAACCTAGACCTAACCCAAACCTAACCGGTTTTATCCTGGAAAATATTGATCGAAACCAAGTTTAATGGACTGTTTCGCTGTGGTACCACATTACTGCGTGATTCAAACCAGAGAAAACCAAGGATCTGGCCAAAAAGTATGCCAAGAAGGCAAAATCATGAGCCAGATGCGGGCATAACCCAGACCTAACCCAGACGTGACCGTTGTTATCCTCTAAAATACTGACCGAATCCTGGCTTAATTGACTGTAACTGTTTGGTACCACGTTGCTACGTGATTCAAACCCGAAAAAACACAGGATCTGGCCAACAAGTATGCAAAGAAGGCAAAATCGTGGGCCAGATGTGGACATAACCCAGACCTAACCCAGACCTTACCGGTGTTACCGACTAAAATACTGACCGAATCCAGGTTTAATTGGCTGTCTCAGTGTGGTACCACATTACTACGTGATTCAAACCAGAGAAAACCAAGGATCTGGCCAACAAGTATGCGAAGAGGGCAAAATCATGAGCCAGATGCGGGCATAACCCGGACCTAACCCAGACCTAACCGGTTTTATCCTCTAAAATATTGACCGAAAACAAGTTTAATTGTCTGTTTCAGTGTGGTACCACATTACTACCTGATTCAAACAAGATAAAACCAAGGTTCTGGTCAACAGGAATGCGGAAAAGGCAAAATCATGAGCCAGATGCGGGCATAACCCAGACCTAACCCAGACCTTACCGGTGTTACCGACTAAAATACTGACCGAATCCAGGTTTAATTGGCTGTCTCAGTGTGGTACCACATTACTACGTGATTCAAACCAGAGAAAATCAAGGATCTGGCCAACAAGTATGCGAAGAGGGCAAAATCATGAGCCAGATGCGGGCATAACCCGGACCTAACCCAGACCTAATCGGTTTTATCCTCTAAAATATTGATCGAAAACAAGTTTAATTGTCTGTTTCAGTGTGGTACCACATTACTACCTGATTCAAACAAGATAAAACCAGGGTTCTGGTCAACAGGAATGCGGAAAAGGCAAAATCATGAGCGTGATGTGGACATAACCCGTACCTAACCCAGACCTAACCAGTGTTATCCTCTAAAATATTGATCGAAACCAGGTTTCATTGACTGTTTCAGTGTAGTACCACAGTACTACGTGATTCAAACCAGAGAAAACCAAGGATCTGGCCTACAAGTATGCGAAGAAGGCAAAATCATGAGCCAGATGCGGGCATAACCCAGACCTAACCCAGACCTTACCGGTGTTACCGACTAAAATACTGACCGAATCCAGGTTTAATTGGCTGTCTCAGTGTGGTACCACATTACTACGTGATTCAATCCAGAGAAAACCAAGGATCTGGCCAACAAGTATGCGGAAAAGGCAAAATCATGAGCCAGATGCGGGCATAACCCAGACCTAACCCAGACCTTACCGGTGTTACCGACTACAATACTGACCGAATCCAGGTTTAATTGGCTGTCTCAGTGTGGTACCACATTACTACGTGATTCAAACCAGAGAAGACCAAGGATCTGGCCAACAGGTATGCGGAAAAGGCAAAATCATGAGCCACATGCGGGCATAACCCAGACCTGACCCAGACCTAACCGGTGTTATCCTCTAAAATACTGACCGAATCCTGGCTTAATTGACTGTAACTGTTTGGTACCACGTTGCTACGTGATTCAAACCCGAAAAAACACAGGATCTGGCCAACAAGTATGCGAAGAAGGCAAAATCGTGGGCCAGATGTGGACATAACCCATTTCTAACCCAGACCTAACCGGTTTTATCCTCTAAAATATTGATTGAAACCAGGTTTAATTGACTGTTTCAATGTGGTACCACATTACTACGTGATTCAAACCAGAGAAAACCAAGGATCTGGCCAACAAATTTGCGAAGAGGGCAAAATCATGAGCCAGATACGGGCATAACCCAGACCTAACCCATACCTAACCGGTGTTATCCTCTAAAATACTGATCGAAACCAGGTTCAATAGTCTGTTTCAGTGTGGTACCACATTACTACGTGATTCAAACCAGAGAAAACCAAGGATCTGGTCAACAGGTATGCGGAAAAGGCAAAATCATGAGCCACATGCGGGCATAACCCAGACCTAACCCAGACCTAACCGGTGTTATCCTCTGAAATATTGATCGAAACCAGGTTTAATTGTCTGTTTCATTGTGGTACCACATTACTACGTGATTCAAACCAGAGAAAACCAAGGATCTGGCCAACAAGTATGCGAAGAAGGCAAAATCATGAGCCAGATGCTGGCATAACCCGGACCTAACCCAGACCTAACCGGTTTTATCCTCTAAAATATTGATCGAAAACAAGTTTAATTGTCTGTTTCAGTGTGGTACCTCATTACTACCTGATTCAAACAAGATAAAACCAAGGTTCTGGTCAACAGGAATGCGGAAAAGGCAAAATCATGAGCCAGATGCGGGCATAACCCAGACCTAACCCAGACCTTACCGGTGTTACCGACTAAAATACTGACCGAATCCAGGTTTAATTGGCTGTTTCAGTGTGGTACCACATTACTACGTGATTCAAACCCGAAAAAACCCAGGATCTGGCCAACAAGTATGCGGAAAAGGCAAAATCATGAGCCAGATGCGGGCATAACCAAGACCTAACCCAGACCTAACCGGTGTTATCCTCTAAAATATTGATCGAAAACCAGGTTTAATGGACCGTTTCAGTGTGGTACCACATTACTACGTGAATCAAACCCGAAAAACCCCAGGATCTGTGCAACAAGTATGCGAAGAAGGTAAAATCATGAGATAGATGAGGGCATAACCCAGTCCTAACGCAGGCCTAACCGTTGTTACCGACTAAAATACTGACCGAATCCAAGTTTAATTTACTGCTATTTCGTGGTACCACATTCCTGTGTGATTCAAACCCGAAAAAACCAAGGATCTGGCCAACAAGTATGCGAAGAAGGCAAAATCATGAGCCAGATGCGGGCATAACCCAGACCTAACCCAGAGCTAACCGGTGTTATCCTCTAAAATATTGATCGAAACCAGGTTTAATTGACTGCTTCAGTGTGGTACCACATTACTACGTGATTCAAACCCGAAACAACCCAGGATCTGGCCAACAAGTATGCGAAGAAGGCAAAATCATGAGCCAGATGCGGGCATAACCCGGACCTAACCCAGACCTAACCGGTTTTATCCTCCAAAATATTGATCGAAAACAAGTTTAATTGTCTGTTTCAGTGTGGTACCACATTACTACCTGATTCAAACAAGGTAAAACCATGGTTCTGGTCAGCAAGAATGCGGAAATGCAAAATCATGAGCCAGATGTGGACATAACCCAGACCTAACCGTTGTTATCCCCTAAAATGTGGATCAAAACCAGGTTTAATTGACTGTTTCAGTGTGGTACCCCATTACTCCGTGATTGAAACCAGAGAAAACCAAGGATCTGGCCAACAAGTATGCGAAGAAGGTAAAATCATGAGCCAGATGCGGGCATAAACCAGACCTAACCCAGACCTAACCGGTGTTACCGACTAAAATACTGACCGATTCCAGGTTTAATTGACTGTTTCAGTGTAGTGCCACATTACTATATGATTCAAACCCGAAAAAACACAAGATCTGACCAAGAAGTATATGAAAAAGGCGAAATCATGAGCGAGGTGTGGGCATAACACAGGCCTAAACTAGACCTAATCGGTGTTATCCTCTAAAATATTGATCGAAACCAGGTTTAATTGACTGTTTCACTGTGGTACCACATTACTACGTGATTCGAACCCGAAAAAACCCAGGATCTGGCCAACAAGAATGCGGACAAGGCAAAACCATGAGCCAGATGCGGGTATAACCCAGACTTAACCCAGACCTATCTGGTGTTACCGACTAAAATACTGACCGAATCCAGCTTTAATTGACTGTTACTGTGTGGCACCACATTACTACGTGATTCAAACCCGAAAAAACCCAGGTCCTGTCCAACAAGTATGCGAAGTAGGCTAAATCATGAGCCAGATGCGGGCATAACCCAGACCTAACCCAGACCTAACCGGTGTTATCCTCTAAAATATTGATCGAAACCAGGTTCAATAGTCTGTTTCAGTGTGGAACCACATTACTACGTGATTCAAACCAGAGAAAACCAAGGATCTGGCCAACAGGTATGCGGAAAGGCAAAATCATGAGCCACATGCGGGCATAAGCCAGACCTAACCCAGACCTAACCGGTTTTATCCTAGAAAATATTGATCGAAACCAAGTTTAATGGACTGTTTCGCTGTGGTACCACATTATAACGTGATTCAAACCAGAGAAAACCAAGGATCTGTGCAACAAGTATGCGAAGAAGGTAAAATCATGAGATAGATGAGGGCATAACCCAGACCTAACGCAGGCCTAACCGTTGTTACCGACTAAAATACTGACCGAATCCAGGTTTAATTTACTGCTATTTCGTGGTACCACATTCCTGTGTGATTCAAACCCGAAAAAACCAAGGATCTGGCCAACAAGTATGCGAAGAAGGCAAAATCATGAGCCAGATGCGGGCATAACCCAGACCTAACCCAGAGCTAACCGGTGTTATCCTCTAAAATATTGATCGAAACCAGGTTTAATTGACTGCTTCAGTGTGGTACCACATTACTACGTGATTCAAACCCGAAACAACCCAGGATCTGGCCAACAAGTATGCGAAGAAGGCAAAATCATGAGCCAGATGCGGGCATAACCCGGACCTAACCCAGACCTAACCGGTTTTATCCTCCAAAATATTGATCGAAAAAAAGTTTAATTGTCTGTTTCAGTGTGGTACCACATTACTACCTGATTCAAACAAGATAAAACCATGGTTCTGGTCAGCAAGAATGCGGAAATGCAAAATCATGAGCCAGATGTGGACATAACCCAGACCTAACCGTTGTTATCCCCTAAAATGTGGATCAAAACCAGGTTTAATTGACTGTTTCAGTGTGGTACCCCATTACTCCGTGATTGAAACCAGAGAAAACCAAGGATCTGGCCAACAAGTATGCGAAGAAGGTAAAATCATGAGCCAGATGCGGGCATAAACCAGACCTAACCCAGACCTAACCGGTGTTACCGACTAAAATACTGACCGATTCCAGGTTTAATTGACTGTTTCAGTGTAGTACCACATTACTATATGATTCAAACCCGAAAAAACACAAGATCTGACCAAGAAGTATATGAAAAAGGCGAAATCATGAGCGAGGTGTGGGCATAACACAGGCCTAAACTAGACCTAATCGGTGTTATCCTCTAAAATATTGATCGAAACCAGGTTTAATTGACTGTTTCACTGTGGTACCACATTACTACGTGATTCGAACCCGAAAAAACCCAGGATCTGGCCAACAAGAATGCGGACAAGGCAAAACCATGAGCCAGATGCGGGTATAACCCAGACTTAACCCAGACCTATCTGGTGTTACCGACTAAAATACTGACCGAATCCAGCTTTAATTGACTGTTACTGTGTGGCACCACATTACTACGTGATTCAAACCCGAAAAAACCCAGGTCCTGTCCAACAAGTATGCGAAGTAGGCTAAATCATGAGCCAGATGCGGGCATAACCCAGACCTAACCCAGACCTAACCGGTGTTATCCTCTAAAATACTGACCGAATCCTGGCTTAATTGACTGTAACTGTTTGGTACCACGTTGCTACGTGATTCAAACCCGAAAAAACACAGGATCTGGCCAACAAGTATGCGAAGAAGGCAAAATCGTGGGCCAGATGTGGACATAACCCATTTCTAACCCAGACCTAACCGGTTTTATCCTCTAAAATATTGATTGAAACCAGGTTTAATTGACTGTTTCAATGTGGTACCACATTACTACGTGATTCAAACCAGAGAAAACCAAGGATCTGGCCAACAAATTTGCGAAGAGGGCAAAATCATGAGCCAGATACGGGCATAACCCAGACCTAACCCATACCTAACCGGTGTTATCCTCTAAAATACTGATCGAAACCAGGTTCAATAGTCTGTTTCAGTGTGGTACCACATTACTACGTGATTCAAACCAGAGAAAACCAAGGATCTGGTCAACAGGTATGCGGAAAAGGCAAAATCATGAGCCACATGCGGGCATAACCCAGACCTAACCCAGACCTAACCGGTGTTATCCTCTGAAATATTGATCGAAACCAGGTTTAATTGTCTGTTTCATTGTGGTACCACATTACTACGTGATTCAAACCAGAGAAAACCAAGGATCTGGCCAACAAGTATGCGAAGAAGGCAAAATCATGAGCCAGATGCTGGCATAACCCGGACCTAACCCAGACCTAACCGGTTTTATCCTCTAAAATATTGATCGAAAACAAGTTTAATTGTCTGTTTCAGTGTGGTACCACATTACTACCTGATTCAAACAAGATAAAACCAAGGTTCTGGTCAACAGGAATGCGGAAAAGGCAAAATCATGAGCCAGATGCGGGCATAACCCAGACCTAACCCAGACCTTACCGGTGTTACCGACTAAAATACTGACCGAATCCAGGTTTAATTGGCTGTTTCAGTGTGGTACCACATTACTACGTGATTCAAACCCGAAAAAACCCAGGATCTGGCCAACAAGTATGCGGAAAAGGCAAAATCATGAGCCAGATGCGGGCATAACCAAGACCTAACCCAGACCTAACCGGTGTTATCCTCTAAAATATTGATCGAAAACCAGGTTTAATGGACTGTTTCAGTGTGGTACCACATTACTACGTGAATCAAACCCGAAAAACCCCAGGATCTGTGCAACAAGTATGCGAAGAAGGTAAAATCATGAGATAGATGAGGGCATAACCCAGTCCTAACGCAGGCCTAACCGTTGTTACCGACTAAAATACTGACCGAATCCAAGTTTAATTTACTGCTATTTCGTGGTACCACATTCCTGTGTGATTCAAACCCGAAAAAACCAAGGATCTGGCCAACAAGTATGCGAAGAAGGCAAAATCATGAGCCAGATGCGGGCATAACCCAGACCTAACCCAGAGCTAACCGGTGTTATCCTCTAAAATATTGATCGAAACCAGGTTTAATTGACTGCTTCAGTGTGGTACCACATTACTACGTGATTCAAACCCGAAACAACCCAGGATCTGGCCAACAAGTATGCGAAGAAGGCAAAATCATGAGCCAGATGCGGGCATAACCCGGACCTAACCCAGACCTAACCGGTTTTATCCTCCAAAATATTGATCGAAAACAAGTTTAATTGTCTGTTTCAGTGTGGTACCACATTACTACCTGATTCAAACAAGGTAAAACCATGGTTCTGGTCAGCAAGAATGCGGAAATGCAAAATCATGAGCCAGATGTGGACATAACCCAGACCTAACCGTTGTTATCCCCTAAAATGTGGATCAAAACCAGGTTTAATTGACTGTTTCAGTGTGGTACCCCATTACTCCGTGATTGAAACCAGAGAAAACCAAGGATCTGGCCAACAAGTATGCGAAGAAGGTAAAATCATGAGCCAGATGCGGGCATAAACCAGACCTAACCCAGACCTAACCGGTGTTACCGACTAAAATACTGACCGATTCCAGGTTTAATTGACTGTTTCAGTGTAGTACCACATTACTATATGATTCAAACCCGAAAAAACACAAGATCTGACCAAGAAGTATATGAAAAAGGCGAAATCATGAGCGAGGTGTGGGCATAACACAGGCCTAAACTAGACCTAATCGGTGTTATCCTCTAAAATATTGATCGAAACCAGGTTTAATTGACTGTTTCACTGTGGTACCACATTACTACGTGATTCGAACCCGAAAAAACCCAGGATCTGGCCAACAAGAATGCGGACAAGGCAAAACCATGAGCCAGATGCGGGTATAACCCAGACTTAACCCAGACCTATCTGGTGTTACCGACTAAAATACTGACCGAATCCAGCTTTAATTGACTGTTACTGTGTGGCACCACATTACTACGTGATTCAAACCCGAAAAAACCCAGGTCCTGTCCAACAAGTATGCGAAGTAGGCTAAATCATGAGCCAGATGCGGGCATAACCCAGACCTAACCCAGACCTAACCGGTGTTATCCTCTAAAATATTGATCGAAACCAGGTTCAATAGTCTGTTTCAGTGTGGAACCACATTACTACGTGATTCAAACCAGAGAAAACCAAGGATCTGGCCAACAGGTATGCGGAAAGGCAAAATCATGAGCCACATGCGGGCATAAGCCAGACCTAACCCAGACCTAACCGGTTTTATCCTAGAAAATATTGATCGAAACCAAGTTTAATGGACTGTTTCGCTGTGGTACCACATTATAACGTGATTCAAACCAGAGAAAACCAAGGATCTGTGCAACAAGTATGCGAAGAAGGTAAAATCATGAGATAGATGAGGGCATAACCCAGACCTAACGCAGGCCTAACCGTTGTTACCGACTAAAATACTGACCGAATCCAGGTTTAATTTACTGCTATTTCGTGGTACCACATTCCTGTGTGATTCAAACCCGAAAAAACCAAGGATCTGGCCAACAAGTATGCGAAGAAGGCAAAATCATGAGCCAGATGCGGGCATAACCCAGACCTAACCCAGAGCTAACCGGTGTTATCCTCTAAAATATTGATCGAAACCAGGTTTAATTGACTGCTTCAGTGTGGTACCACATTACTACGTGATTCAAACCCGAAACAACCCAGGATCTGGCCAACAAGTATGCGAAGAAGGCAAAATCATGAGCCAGATGCGGGCATAACCCGGACCTAACCCAGACCTAACCGGTTTTATCCTCCAAAATATTGATCGAAAAAAAGTTTAATTGTCTGTTTCAGTGTGGTACCACATTACTACCTGATTCAAACAAGATAAAACCATGGTTCTGGTCAGCAAGAATGCGGAAATGCAAAATCATGAGCCAGATGTGGACATAACCCAGACCTAACCGTTGTTATCCCCTAAAATGTGGATCAAAACCAGGTTTAATTGACTGTTTCAGTGTGGTACCCCATTACTCCGTGATTGAAACCAGAGAAAACCAAGGATCTGGCCAACAAGTATGCGAAGAAGGTAAAATCATGAGCCAGATGCGGGCATAAACCAGACCTAACCCAGACCTAACCGGTGTTACCGACTAAAATACTGACCGATTCCAGGTTTAATTGACTGTTTCAGTGTAGTACCACATTACTATATGATTCAAACCCGAAAAAACACAAGATCTGACCAAGAAGTATATGAAAAAGGCGAAATCATGAGCGAGGTGTGGGCATAACACAGGCCTAAACTAGACCTAATCGGTGTTATCCTCTAAAATATTGATCGAAACCAGGTTTAATTGACTGTTTCACTGTGGTACCACATTACTACGTGATTCGAACCCGAAAAAACCCAGGATCTGGCCAACAAGAATGCGGACAAGGCAAAACCATGAGCCAGATGCGGGTATAACCCAGACTTAACCCAGACCTATCTGGTGTTACCGACTAAAATACTGACCGAATCCAGCTTTAATTGACTGTTACTGTGTGGCACCACATTACTACGTGATTCAAACCCGAAAAAACCCAGGTCCTGTCCAACAAGTATGCGAAGTAGGCTAAATCATGAGCCAGATGCGGGCATAACCCAGACCTAACCCAGACCTAACCGGTGTTATCCTCTAAAATATTGATCGAAACCAGGTTCAATAGGCTGTTTCAGTGTGGTACCACATTACTACGTGATTCAAACCAGGGAAAACCAAGGATCTGGCCAACAGGTATGCGGAAAGGCAAAATCATGAGCCACATGCGGGCATAAGCCAGACCTAACCCAGACCTAACCGGTTTTATCCTAGAAAATATTGATCGAAACCAAGTTTAATGGACTGTTTCGCTGTGGTACCACATTATAACGTGATTCAAACCAGAGAAAACCAAGGATCTGGCCAACAAGTATGCCAAGAAGGCAAAATCATGAGCCAGATGCGGGCATAACCCAGACCTAACCCAGACGTGACCGTTGTTATCCTCTAAAATATTGATCGAAACCAGGTTTAGTTGACTGTTTCACTGTGGTACCACATTACTACGTGATTCAAACCAGAGAAAACGAAGGATCTGGCCAACAAGTATGCGGAAAAGGCAAAGTCATGAGCCACATGCGGGCATAAGGCAGACCTAACCCAGACCGATCCGGTGTTATCCTCTAAAATATTGATCGAAACCAGGTCTAATTGTCTGTTTCAGTGTGGTACCACAATACTACGTGATTCAAACCCGAAAAAATCCAGGATCTGGCCAACAAATTTGCGAAGAAGGCAAAATCATGAGCCAGATGCGGGCATTACCCAGACCTAACCCAGACCTAACCGGTGTTATCCTCTAAAATATTGATCGAAACCAGGTTTAGTTGTCTGTTTCAGTGTGGTACCACAATACTACGTGATTCAAACCCGAAAAAATCCAGGATCTGGCCAACAAGTATGCCAAGAAGGCAAAATCATGAGCCAGATGCGGGCGTAACCCAGACCTAACCCAGACCTAACCGGTGTTACCGACTAAAATACTGACCGAATCCAGCTTTAATTGACTGTTACTGTGTGGCACCACATTACTACGTGATTCAAACCCGAAAAAACCCAGGTCCTGTCCAACAAGTATGCGAAGTAGGCTAAATCATGAGCCAGATGCGGGCATAACCCAGACCTAACCCAGACCTAACCGGTGTTATCCTCTAAAATATTGATCGAAACCAGGTTCAATAGTCTGTTTCAGTGTGGTACCACATTACTACGTGATTCAAACCAGAGAAAACCAAGGATCTGGCCAACAGGTATGCGGAAAGGCAAAATCATGAGCCACATGCGGGCATAACCAAGACCTAACCCAGACCTAACCGGTGTTATCCTCTAAAATATTGATCGAAAACCAGGTTTAATGGACTGTTTCAGTGTGGTACCACATTACTACGTGAATCAAACCCGAAAAACCCCAGGATCTGTGCAACAAGTATGCGATGAAGGTAAAATCATGAGATAGATGAGGGCATAACCCAGACCTAACGCAGGCCTAACCGTTGTTACCGACTAAAATACTGACCGAATCCAAGTTTAATTTACTGCTATTTCGTGGTACCACATTCCTGTGTGATTCAAACCCGAAAAAACCAAGGATCTGGCCAACAAGTATGCGAAGAAGGCAAAATCATGAGCCAGATGCGGGCATAACCCAGACCTAACCCAGAGCTAACCGGTGTTATCCTCTAAAATATTGATCGAAACCAGGTTTAATTGACTGCTTCAGTGTGGTACCACATTACTACGTGATTCAAACCCGAAAAAACCCAGGATCTGGCCAACAAGTATGCGAAGAAGGCAAAATCATGAGCCAGATGCGGGCATAAACCAGACCTAACCCTGACCTAACCGGTGTTACCGACTAAAATACTGACCGATTCCAGCTTTAATTGACTGTTTCAGTGTAGTACCACATTACTATATGATTCAAACCCGAAAAAACTCAAGATCTGGCCTACAAGTACATGAAAAAGGCAAAATCATGAGCGAGATGTGGGCATAACACAGGCCTAAACTAGACCTAACCGGTGTTATCCTCTAAAATATTGATCGAAACCAGGTTTAATTGACTGTTTCACTGTGGTACCACATTATTACGTGATTCAAACCAGAGAAAACCAAGGATTTGGCCAACAAGTATGCGGAAAAGGCAAAATCATGAGCCAGATGCGGGCGTAACCCAGACCTAACCCAGACCTAACCGGTGTTACCGACTAAAATACTGACCGAATCCAGCTTTAATTGACTGTTACTGTGTGGCACCACATTACTACGTGATTCAAACCCGAAAAAACCCAGGTCCTGTCCAACAAGTATGCGAAGTAGGCTAAATCATGAGCCAGATGCGGGCATAACCCAGACCTAACCCAGACCTAACCGGTGTTATCCTCTAAAATATTGATCGAAACCAGGTTCAATAGTCTGTTTCAGTGTGGTACCACATTACTACGTGATTCAAACCAGAGAAAACCAAGGATCTGGCCAACAGGTATGCGGAAAGGCAAAATCATGAGCCACATGCGGGCATAAGCCAGACCTAACCCAGACCTAACCGGTTTTATCCTAGAAAATATTGATCGAAACCAGGTCTAATTGTCCGTTTCAGTGTGGAACCACAATACTACGTGATTCAAACCCGAAAAAATCCAGGATCTGGCCAACAAATTTGCGAAGAAGGCAAAATCATGAGCCAGATGCGGGCATAACCAAGACCTAACCCAGACCTAACCGGTGTTATCCTCTAAAATATTGATCGAAACCAGGTTCAATAGTCTGTTTCAGTGTGGTACCACATTACTACGTGATTCAAACCAGAGAAAACCAAGGATCTGGCCAACAGGTATGCGGAAAGGCAAAATCATGAGCCACATGCGGGCATAACCCAGACCTAACCCAGACCTAACCGGTGTTATCCTCTAAAATATTGATCGAAAACAAGTTTAATTTCTGTTTCAGTGTGGTACCACATTACTACCTGATACAAACAAGATAAAACCAAGGTGCTGGTCAGCAAGAATGCGGAAATGCAAAATCATGAGCCAGATGTGGACATAACCCATACCTAACCCAGACCTAAACGGTTTTATCCTGTAAAATATTGATCGAAACCAGGTTTAATAGACTGTTTCAATGTGGTACCACATTACTACGTGATTCAAACCAGAGAAAACCAAGGATCTGGCCAACAAGTATGCGCAGAAGGCAAAATCATGAGCCAGATGCGGGCATAACCCAGACCTAACCCAGACCTTACCGGTGTTACCGACTAAAATACTGACCGAATCCAGGTTTAATTGACTGTCACTGTGTGGCACCGCATTACTGCGTGATTCAAACCCGAAAAAACCCAGGACCTGTACAACATGTATGCGAAGTAGGCAAAATCATGAGCCAGATGCGGACATAACCCAGACCTAACCCAGACGTGACCGGTTTTATCCTACATAATATTGATCGAAACCAAGTTTAATAGACTGTTTCGCTGTGGTACCACATTACTACGTGATTCAAACCTGAGAAAACCAAGGATCTGGCCAAAAAGTATGCCAAGCAGGCAAAATCATGAGCCAGATGCGGGCATAACCCAGACCTAACCCAGACGTGACCGTTGTTATCCTCTAAAATATTGATCGAAACCAGGTTTAGTTGACTGTTTCGCTGTGGTACCACATTACTACGTGATTCAAACCAGAGAAAACCATGGATATGGCCTACAAGAATGCGGAAAAGGCAAAATCATGAGCCAGATGCGGGCATAACCCTGACCTAACCCAGACCTTACCGGTGTTACCGACTACAATACTGACCGAATCCAGGTTTAATTGGCTGTCTCAGTGTGGTACCACATTACTACGTGATTCAAAACAGAGAAGACCAAGGATCTGGCCAACAGGTATGCGGAAAAGGCAAAATCAAGAGCCACATGCGGGCATAACCCAGACCTGACCCAGACCTAACCGGTGTTATCCTCTAAAATACTGACCGAATCCTGGCTTAATTGACTGTAACTGTTTGGTACCACATTACTACGTGATTCAAACCAGAGAAAACCAAGGATCTGGCCAACAGGTATGCGGAAAGGCAAAATCATGAGCCACATGCGGGCATAACCCAGACCTCACCCAGACCTAACCGGTGTTATCCTCTGAAATATTGATCGAAACCAGGTTTAATTGTCTGTTTCATTGTGGTACCACATTACTACGTGATTCAAACCAGAGAAAACCAAGGATCTGGCCAACAAGAATGCGGAATAGGCAAAATCGTGAGCCAGATGCGGGCATAACCCAGACCTAACCCAGTCCTAACCGGTGTTACCGACTAAAATAGTGACCGAATCCAGGTATAATTGACTGTTACTGTGTGGTTCCACATTACTACGTGATTCAAACCCGAAAAAACCCAGAATATGGCCAACAAGTATGCGCAGAAGGCAAAATCATGAGCCAGATGCGGGCATAATCCAGACCTAACCCAGACCTAACCGGTGTCATCCTCTATGATATTGATCGAAAACCAGGTTTAATGGACTGTTTCAGTGTGGAACCACATTACTACGTGATTCAAACCAGAGAAAACCAAGGATCTGGCCTATATGTATGCGGAAAAGGCAAAATCATGAGCCAGATGCGGGCATAACCCAGACCTAACCCAGACCTTACCGGTGTTACCGACTACAATACTGACCGAATCCAAGTTTAATTGGCTGTCTCAGTGTGGTACCACATTACTACGTGATTGAAACCAGAGAAAACCAAGGATCTGGCCAACAGGTATGCGGAAAAGGCAAAATCATGAGCCACATGAGGGCATAACCCAGACGTGACCCAGACCTAACCGGGGTTATCCTCTAAAATACTGACTGAATCCAGGCTTAATTTACTGTAACTGTTTGCTACCACGTTACTACGTGATTCATACCCGAAAAAACACAGGATCTGGCCAACATGAATGCGAAGAAGGCAAAATCATGAGCGAGATGCAGGCATAACCCAGACCTAACCCAGACCTAACCGGTGTTATCCTCTGAAATATTGATCGAAACCAGGTTTAATTGTCTGTTTCAGTGTGGTACCACATTACTACATGATTCAAACGAGAGAAAACAAAGGATCTGGCCAACAAGAATGCGGAATAGGCAAAATCGTGAGCCAGATGCGGGCATAACCCAGACCTAACCCAGCCCTAACCGGTATTACCGACTAAAATACTGACCGAATCCAGGTATAATTGACTGTTACTGTGTGGTTCCACATTACTACGTGATTCAAACCCGAAAAAACACAGGATCTGGCCAACAAGTATGCGGAAAAGGCAAAATCATGAGCCAGATGCGGGCATAAACCAGACCTAACCCAGATCTAACCGGTGTTACCCTGTAAAATATTGATCGAACCAGGTTTAGTAGACTATTTCGCTGTGGTACCACATTACTACGTGATTCAAACCAGAGAAAACCAAGGATCTGGCCTATATGTATGCGGAAAAGGCAAAATCATGAGCCAGATGCGGGCATAACCCAGACCTAACCCAGACCTTACCGGTGTTACCGACTACAATACTGACCGAATCCAAGTTTAATTGGCTGTCTCAGTGTGGTACCACATTACTACGTGATTCAAACCAGAGAAAACCAAGGATCTGGCCAACAGGTATGCGGAAAAGGCAAAATCATGAGCCACATGAGGGCATAACCCAGACCTGACCCAGACCTAACCGGGGTTATCCTCTAAAATACTGACTGAATCCAGGCTTAATTTACTGTAACTGTTTGCTACCACGTTACTACGTGATTCATACCCGAAAAAACACAGGATCTGACCAACAAGTATGCGAAGAAGGCAAAGTCATGAGCCAGATGCGGGCATAACCCAGACCTAACCCAGACCTAACCGGTGTTATCCTCTAAAATATTGATCGAAACCAGGTTTAATTGTCTGTTTCGGTGTGATACCACAATACTACGTGATTCAAACCCGAAAAAATCCAGGATCTGGCCAACAAATTTGCGATGAAGGCAAAATCATGAGCCAGATGCGGGCATAACCCAGACCTAACCCAGATCTAATCGGTGTTATCCTCTAAAATATTGATCGAAACCAGGTTCAATTGTCTGCTTCAGTGTGGTACCACATTACTACGTGATTCAAACCAGAGAAAACCAAGAATCTGGCCAACATGAATGCGAAGAAGGCAAAATCATGAGCGAGATGCGGGCAAAACCCAGACCTAACCCAGACCTAACCGGTGTTATCCTCTGAAATATTGATCGAAACCAGGTTTAATTGTCTGTTTCAGTGTGGTACCACATTACTACGTGATTCAAACGAGAGAAAACAAAGGATCTGGCCAACAAGAATGCGGAATAGGCAAAATCGTGAGCCAGATGCGGGCATAACCCAGACCTAACCCAGCCCTAACCGGTATTACCGACTAAAATACTGACCGAATCCAGGTATAATTGACTGTTACTGTGTGGTTCCACATTACTACGTGATTCAAACCCGAAAAAACACAGGATCTGGCCAACAAGTATGCGGAAAAGGCAAAATCATGAGCCAGATGCGGGCATAAACCAGACCTAACCCAGATCTAACCGGTGTTACCCTGTAAAATATTGATCGAACCAGGTTTAGTAGACTGTTTCGCTGTGGTACCACATTACTACGTGATTCAAACCCGAAAAAACACAGGATCTGGCCAACAAGTATGCGGAAAAGGCAAAATCATGAGCCAGATGCAGGCATAACCCAGACCTAACCCAGATCTAACCGGTGTTACCCTGTAAAATATTGATCGAACCAGGTTTAGTAGACTGTTTCGCTGTGGTACCACATTACTACGTGTTTCAAACAGGAAAAAACCCAGGATCTGGCCAACAAGTATGCGTAGAAGGCAAAATCATGAGCGAGATGCGGGTGTAACCCAGACCTAACCCAGACCTAACCGGTGTTACCGACTAAAACACCGACCGAATCCAGATTTAATTGACTGTTTCAGTGTGGTACCACATTACTATATGATTCAAACCCGAAAAAACTAAAGATCTGGCCTTCAAGTACATGAAAAAGGCGAAATCATGAGCGAGGTGTGGGCATAACACAGGCCTAAACTAGACCTAACCGGTGTTATCCTCTAAAATATTGATCGAAACCAGGTTTAATTGACTGTTCCACTGTGGTAACACATTACTACGTGATTCAAACCAGAGAAAACCAAGGATCTGGCCTACAAGTATGCGAAGAAGTCAAAATCATGAGCCAGATGCGGGCATAACCCAGACCTAACCCAGACCTTACCGGTTTTACCGACTAAAATACTGACCGAATCCAGGTTTAGTTGACTGTTTCGCTGTGGTACCACATTACTACGTGATTCAAACCAGAGAAAACCAAGGATCTGGCCAACAAGTATGCGGAAAACGCAAAATCATGCGCCAGATGCGGGCATACCCCAGACCTAACCGTTGTTATCCTCTATAATGTGGATCGAAACCAAGTTTAATGGACTGTTTCAGTGTGGTGCCACATTACTACGTGATTCAAACCCTAAAAAACCCAGGATCTGGCCAACAAGTTTGCGAAGAGGGTAAAATCATGAGCCAGATGCGGGAATAACCTAGAACTAACCCAGGCCTAACCGGTTTTATCCTCCAAAATATTGATCGAAACCAAGTTTAATGGACTGTTTCTCTGTGGTACCACATTACTACGTGATTCAAACCAGATAAAACCAAGGATCTGGCCAACAAGTATGCCAAGAAGGCAAAATCATGAGCCAGATGCGGGAATAACCCAGACCTAACCCAGACGTAACCGTTGTTATCCTCTAAAATATTGATCGAAACCAGGTATAGTTGACTGTTTCGCTGTGGTACCACATTACTACGTGATTCAAACCAGAGAAAACCATGGATCTGGCCTACAAGTATGCGGAAAAGGCAAAATCAAGAGCCACATGCGGGCATAACCCAGACCTGACCCAGACCTAACCGGTGTTGTCCTCTGAAATATTGATCGAAACCAGGTTTAATTGTCTGTTTCATTGTGGTACCACATTACTACGTGATTCAAACCAGAGAAAACCAAGGATCTGGCCAACAAGAATGCGGAATAGGCAAAATCGTGAGCCAGATGCGTGCATAACCCAGACCTAACCCAGTCCTATCCGGTGTTACCGACTAAAATAGTGACCGAATCCAGGTATAATTGACTGTTACTGTGTGGTTCCACATTACTACGTGATTCAAACCCGAAAAAACCCAGGATATGGCCAAATAGTATGCGCAGAAGGCAAAATCATGAGCCAGATGCGGGCATAATCCAGACCTAACCCAGACCTAACCGGTGTCATCCTCTATGATATTGATCGAAAACCAGGTTTAATGGACTGTTTCAGTGTGGAACCACATTACTACGTGATTCAAACCAGAGAAAACCAAGGATCTGGCCCAGATGTATGCGGAAAAGGCAACATCATGAGCCAGATGCGGGCATAACCCAGACCTAACCCAGACCTAACCGGTGTTATCCTCTAAAATATTGATCGAAACCAGGTTCAATTGTCTGCTTCAGTGTGGTACCACATCACTACGTGATTCAAACCCGAAAAAATCCAGGATCTGGCCAACAAATTTGCGAAGAAGGCAAAATCATGAGCCAGATGCGGGCATAACCCAGACCTAACCCAGACCTAACCGGTGTTATCCTCTAAAATATTGATCGAAACCAGGTTCAATTGTCTGCTTCAGTGTGGTACCACATTACTAAGTGATTCAAACCAGAGAAAACCAAGAATCTGGCCAACATGAATGCGAAGAAGGCAAAATCATGAGCGAGATGCGGGCAAAACCCAGACCTAACCCAGACCTAACCGGTGTTATCCTCTGAAATATTGATCGAAACCAGGTTTAATTGTCTGTTTCAGTGTGGTACCACATTACTACGTGATTCAAACCAGAGAAAACAAAGGATCTGGCCAACAAGAATGCGGAATAGGCAAAATCGTGAGCCAGATGCGGGCATAACCCAGACCTAACCCAGCCCTAACCGGTATTACCGACTAAAACACTGACCGAATCCAGGTATAATTGACTGTTACTGTGTGGTTCCACATTACTACGTGATTCAAACCCGAAAAAACACAGGATCTGGCCAACAAGTATGCCGAAAAGGCAAAATCATGAGCCAGATGCGGGTATAACCCAGACTTAACCCAGACCTATCCGGTGTTACCGACTAAAATACTGACCGAATCCAGCTTTAATTGACTGTTACTGTGTGGCACCACATTACTACGTGATTCAAACCCGAAAAAACCCAGGTCCTGTCCAAGAAGTATGCGGAGAAGGCAAAATCATCCACCAGATGCGGGCATAACCCAGACCTAACCCAGACATAACCGGTTTTATCGTCTAAAATATTGATCGAAAGCAGGTTTAATTGTCTGTTTCAGTGTGGTACCACATTTCTCCGTGATTCAAACCCGAAAAAACCAAGGATCTGGCCTACAAGTATGCCAAGAAGGCAAAATCATGAGCGAGATGCGGGCATAACCCAGACCTAACCCAGACCTAACCGGTTTTATCCTAGAAAATATTGATCGAAACCCAGTTTAATGGACTGTTTCGCTGTGGTACCACATTACTACGTGATTCAAAGCAGAGAAAACCAAGGATCTGGCCAACAAGTATGCCAAGAAGGCAAAATCATGAGCCAGATGCGGACATAACCCAGACCTAACCCAGACGTGACCGGTTTTATCCTACAAAATATTGATCGAAACCAAGTTTAATGGACTGTTTCGCTGTGGTACCACATTACTGCGTGATTCAAACCTGAGAAAACCAAGGATCTGGCCAAAAAGTATGCCAAGCAGGCAAAATCATGAGCCAGATGCGGGCATAACCCAGACCTAACCCAGACGTGACCGTTGTTATCCTCTATAATATTGATCGAAACCAGGTTTAGTTGACTGTTTCGCTGTGGTACCACATTACTACGTGATTCAAACCAGAGAAAACCATGGATCTGGCCTACAAGTATGCGGAAAAGGCAAAATCATGAGCCAGATGCGGGCATAACCCTGACCTAACCCAGACCTAACCGGTGTTACCGACTACAATACTGACCGAATCCAGGTTTAATTGGCTGTCTCAGTGTGGTACCACATTACTACGTGATTCAAACCAGAGAAAACCAAGAATCTGGCCAACATGAATGCGAAGAAGGCAAAATCATGAGCGAGATGCGGGCAAAACCCAGACCTAACCCAGACCTAACCGGTTTTATCCTCGAAAATATTGATTGAAACCAGGTTTAATTGTCTGTTTCAGTGTGGTACCACATTACTACGTGATTCAAACCCGAGAAAACACAGGATCTGGCCAACAAGAGTGCGAATTAGGCAAAATCATGACCCAGATGCGGGAATAACCTAGACCTAACCCAGACCTAACCGGTTTTATCCTCCAAAATATTGATCGAAACCAAGTTTAATTGACTGTTTCTCTGTGGTACCACATTACTAAGTGATTCAAACCAGATAAAACCAAGGATCTGCCCAACAAGTATGTCCAGAAGGCCAAATCATGAGCCAGATGCGGGAATAACCCAGATCTAACCCAGACGTAACCGTTGTCATCCTCTAAAATATTGATCGAAACCAGGTATAGTTGACTGTTTCGCTGTGGTACCACATTACTACGTGATTCAAACCAGAGAAAACCACGGATCTGGCCTACAAGTATGCGGAAAAGGCAAAATCATGAGCCAGATGCGGGCATACCCCAGACCTAACCGTTGTTATCCTCTAAAATGTGGATCGAAACCAAGTTTAATGGACTGTTTCAGTGTGGTGCCACATTACTACGTGATTCAAACCCTAAAAAACCCAGGATCTGGCCAACAAGTTTGCGAAGAGGGCAAAATCATGAGCCTGATGCGGGCACTAACCCAGACCTAACCGGTGTTATCCTCTAAAATGTGGATCGAAACCAAGTTTAATGGATTGTTTCAGTGTGGTGCCACATTACTACGTGATTCAAACCCGAAAAAACCAAGGATCTTTCCAACAAGAATGCGAAGAATATAAAATCATGAGTCAGATGGGGGCATAACCCAGATCTAACCCAGGCCTAACCGGTGTCACCGACTAAAATACTGACCGAATCCAGGTTTAATTCACTGTTACTTCGTCGTACCACATTACTACGTGATTCAAACCAGAAAAAACCAAGGATCTGGCCAACAAGTATGCGAAGGAGGCAAAATCATGAGCCACATGCGGGCATAACCCAGACCTGACCCAGACCTACCGGTGTTATTCTCTAAAATACTGACCGAATCCAGGCTTAATTGTCTGTTTCAGTGTGGTACCACATTACTACGTGATTCAAACTCGAAAAAACACAGGATCTGGCCAACAAGTATGCGAATTAGGCAAATTCCTGACCCAGATGCGGGAATAACCTAGACCTAACACAGACCTAACCGGTTTTATCCTCCAAAATATTGATCGAAACCAAGTTTAATGGACTGTTTCTCTGTGGTACCACATTACTACATGATTCAAACCAGATAAAACCAAGGATCTGGCCAACAAGTATGCCAAGAAGGCAAAATCATGAGCCAGATGCAGGAATAACCCAGACCTAACCGTTGTTATCCTCTAAAATGTGGATCGAAACCAAGTTTAATGGACTGTTTCAGTGTGGTGCCACATTACTACGTGATTCAAATCCTAAAAAACCCAGGATCTGGCCAACAAGTTTGCGAAGAGGGCAAAATCATGAGCCCGATGCGGGCACAACCCAGACCTAACTCAGACCTAACCGGTGTTATCCTCTGAAATATTGATCGAAACCAGGTTTAATTGTCTGTTTCAGTGTGGTACCACATTACTACGTGATTCAAACCAGAGAAAACCCAAGATCTGTCCAACAAGTATGCGAAGAAGGTAAAATCATGAGCCAGATGCGGGCATAATCCAGGCTTAACCCAGACCTAACCGGTTTTATCCTCTAAAATATTCATCGAAACAAGGTTTAATTGTCTGTTTCAGTGTGGTACCACATTACTACGTGATTCAAACCCGAAATAACCAAGTATCTTTCCAACAAGAATGCGAAGAATGTAAAATCATGAGTCAGATGGGGGCAAAACCCAGACCTAACCCAGGCCTAACCGGTGTTACCGACTAAAATACTGACCGAATCCAGGTTTAATTCACTGTTACTTCGTGGTACCACATTACTACGTGATTCAAACCAGAAAAAACCAAGGATCTGGCCAACAGGTATGCGGAAAGTGCAATATCATGAGCCATATGCGGGCATTACCCAGACCTGACCCAGACCTAACCGGTGTTATCCTCTAAAATACTGACCGAATCCAGGCTTAATTGACTGTAACTGTTTGGTACCACGTTACTACGAGTTTCAAACCCGAAAATACACAGGATCTGGCTAACAAGTAGGCGAAGAAGGCAAAATCATGAGCCAGTTGTGGACATAACCCATTTCTAACCCAGACCTAACCAGTTTTATCCTCTAAAATATTAATCGAAACCAGGTTTAATTGACTGTTTCAATGTGGTGCCACATTACTACGTGATTCAATCCCGAAAACACCCAGGATCTGGCCAACAAGTATGCGAAGAAGGCAATATCATGAGCCAGATGCGGGCATAACCCAGGCCTAACCCAGACCTAACCGGTTTTATCCTCTATAATATTCAGCGAAACCAGGTTTAATTGTCTGTTTCAGTGTGGTACCCCATTACTACGTGATTCAAACCAGAGAGAACCAAGGATCTGGCCTACAGGTATGCGGAAAAGGCAAAATCATGAGCCACATGCGGGCATAACCCAGACCTGACCCGGACCTAACCGGTGTTATCCTCTAAAATACTGTCCGAATCCAGGCTTAATTGACTGTAACTGTTTGGTACCACGTTTCTACGTGATTCAAACCCGAAAAAATCCAGGATCTGGCCAACAAATTTGCGAAGAAGGCAAAATCATGAGCCAGATGCGGGCATAACCCAGACCTAACCCAGACCTAGCCGGTGTTATCCTCTAAAATATTGATCGAAACCAGGTTCAATTGTCTGTTTCAGTGTGGTACCACATTACTACGTGATTCAAACCAGAGAAAACCATGGATCTGGCCAACAAGAATGCGAAGAAGGCAAAATCATGAGCGAGATGCGGGCTTAACCCAGACCTAACCCGGACCTAACCGATGTTATCCTCTGAAATATTGATCGAAACCAGGTTTAATTGTCTGTTTCAGTGTGGTACCACATTACTACGTGATTCAAACCGGAGAAAACCAAGGATCTGGCCAACAAGAATGCGGAATATGCAAAATCGTGAGCCAGATGCGGGCATAACCCAGACCTAACCCAGACCTAACCGGTTTTATCCTCTATAATATTCATCGAAACCTGGTTTAATTGACTGTTTCAGTGTGGTACCCCATTACTCCGTGATTCAAACCAGAGAAAACCAAGGATCTGGCCAACAAGAATGCGGACAAGGCAAAATCATGAGCCAGATGCGGGTATAACTCAGACGTAACCCAGACCTATCCGGTGTTACCGACTAAAATACTGACCGAATCCAGATTTAATTGACTGTTACTGTGTGGCACCACATTACTACGTGATTCAAACCCGAAGAAACCCAGGACCTGTCCAACAAGTATGCGAAGTAGGCAAAATCATGAGCCAGATGCGGGCATAACCCAGACCTAACCCAGACCTAACCGGTTTTATCCTCTAAAATATTGATCGAAACCAGGTTTTATTGACTGTTTCAATGTGGTGCCACATTACTACGTGATTCAAACCCGAAAAAACCCAGGATCTGGCCAACAAGTATGCGCAGAAGGCAAAATCATGAGCCAGATGCGGGCATAATCCAGACCTAACCCAGACCTAACCGGTGTTATCCTCTGAAATATTGATCGAAACCAGGTTTAATTGTCTGTTTCAGTGTGGTACCACATTACTACGTGATTCAAACCAGAGAAAACCAAGGATCTGGCCAACATGAATGCGGAATATGCAAAATCGTGAGCCAGATGCGGGCATAACCCAGACCTGACCCAGTCCTAACCGGTGTTATCCTCTAAAATACTGTCCGTATCCAGGCTTAATTGACTGTAACTGTTTGGTACCACGTTTCTACGTGATTCAAACCCGAAAGAATCCAGGATCTGGCCAACAAATTTGCGAAGAAGGCAAAATCATGAGCCAGATGCGGGCATAACCCAGACCTAACCCAGACCTAACCGGTGTTATCCTCTAAAATATTGATCGAAACCAGGTTCAATTGTCGGTTTCAGTGTGGTACCACATTACTACGTGATTGAAACCAGAGAAAACCAAGGATCTGGCCAACAAGAATGGGAGAAGGCAAAATCATGAGCCAGATGCGGGCATAACCCAGACCTAACCCAGAACTAACCGGTGTTATCCTCTAAAATATTGATCGAAACCAGGTTTAATTGTCTGTTTCAGTGTGGTACCACATTACTACCTGATTCAAACAAGATAAAACCAAGGTTCTGGTCAACATGTATGCGGAAAAGGCAAAATCATGAGGCAGATGCGGGCATTACCCAGACCTAACCCAGACCTATCTGGTGTTACCGACTAAAACACTGACCGAATCCAGCTTTAATTGACTGTTACTGTGTGGCACCACATTACTACGTGATACAAACCCGAAGATACCAAGGACCTGTCCAACAAGTATGCGAAGTAGGCAAAATCATGAGCCAGATGCGGGCATATCCCAGACCTAACCCAGACCTAACCGGTTTTATCCTCTAAAATATTGATCGAAACCAGGTTTAATTGACTGTTTCAATGTGGTGCCACATTACTACGTGATTCAAACCCGAAAAAAAACAAGGATCTGGCCAACAAGTATGCGAAGAAGGCAAAATCATGAGTCAGATGGGGGCATAACCCAGACCTTACCCAGGCCTAACCGGTGTTACCGACTAAAATACTGACCGAATCCAGGTTTAATTCACTGTTACTTCGTGGTACCACATTACCACGTGATTCAAACCAGAAAAAACCAAGGATCTGGCCAACAAGTATGCGAAGAAGGCAAAATCATGAGCCAGATGCGGCATAACCCAGACCTAACCGGTGTTATCCTCTAGAATATTGATCGAAACCATGTTTAATGGACTGTTTCAGTGTGGTACCACATTACTACGTGATTCAAACTAGAGAAAACCAAGGATCTGGCCAAAAAGAATGCGGAATAGGCAAAATCGTGAGCCAGATGCGGGCATAACCCAGACCTAACCCAGTCCTAACCGGTGTTACCGACTAAAATACTGACCGAATCCAGGTTTAATTCACTGTTACTTCGTGGTACCACATTACTACGTGATTCAAACCAGAAAAAACCAAGGATCTGGCCAACAGGTATGCGGAAAGTGCAATATCATGAGCCATATGCGGGCATTACCCAGACCTGACCCAGACCTAACCGGTGTTATCCTCTAAAATACTGACCGAATCCAGGCTTAATTGACTGTAACTGTTTGGTACCACGTTACTACGTGTTTCAAACCCGAAAATACACAGGATCTGGCTAACAAGTAGGCGAAGAAGGCAAAATCATGAGCCAGTTGTGGACATAACCCATTTCTAACCCAGACCTAACCAGTTTTATCCTCTAAAATATTAATCGAAACCAGGTTTAATTGACTGTTTCAATGTGGTGCCACATTACTACGTGATTCAATCCCGAAAACACCCAGGATCTGGCCAACAAGTATGCGAAGAAGGCAATATCATGAGCCAGATGCGGGCATAACCCAGGCCTAACCCAGACCTAACCGGTTTTATCCTCTATAATATTCAGCGAAACCAGGTTTAATTGTCTGTTTCAGTGTGGTACCCCATTACTACGTGATTCAAACCAGAGAAAACCAAGGATCTGGCCAACAAGAATGCGAAGAAGGCAAAATCATGAGCGAGATGCGGGCTTAACCCAGACCTAACCCGGACCTAACCGATGTTATCCTCTGAAATATTGATCGAAACCAGGTTTAATTGTCTGTTTCAGTGTGGTACCACATTACTACGTGATTCAAACCGGAGAAAACCAAGGATCTGGCCAACAAGAATGCGGAATATGCAAAATCGTGAGCCAGATGCGGGCATAACCCAGACCTAACCCAGACCTAACCGGTTTTATCCTCTATAACATTCATCGAAACCAGGTTTAATTGACTGTTTCAGTGTGGTACCCCATTACTACGTGATTCAAACCAGAGAAAACCAAGGATCTGGCCAACAAGTATGCGGAAAAGGCAAAATCATGAGGCAGATGCGGGCATTACCCAGACCTAACCCAGACCTAACCGGTGTTACCGACTAAAATGCTGGCCGAATCCAGGTTTAGTTGACTGTTACTGTGTGGTACTACAAGATTCAAATCCGAAAAAACCCATAATCAGGCCAACAAGTATGCGAAGAAGGCAAAATCATGCGCCAGATGCGGGCATAACCCAGACCTAACCGTTGTTATCCTCTAAAATGTGGATCGAAACCAGGTTTAATTGACTGTTTCAGTGTGGTACCCCATTACTCCGTGATTCAAACCAGAGAAAACCAAGGATCTGGCCAACAAGAATGCGGACAAGGCAAAATCATGAGCCAGATGCGGGTATAACTCAGACGTAACCCAGACCTATCCGGTGTTACCGACTAAAATACTGACCGAATCCAGATTTAATTGACTGTTACTGTGTGGCACCACATTACTACGTGATTCAAACCCGAAGAAACCCAGGACCTGTCCAACAAGTATGCGAAGTAGGCAAAATCATGAGCCAGATGCGGGCATAACCCAGACCTAACCCAGACCTAACCGGTTTTATCCTCTAAAATATTGATCGAAACCAGGTTTTATTGACTGTTTCAATGTGGTGCCACATTACTACGTGATTCAAACCCGAAAAAACCCAGGATCTGGCCAACAAGTATGCGCAGAAGGCAAAATCATGAGCCAGATGCGGGCATAATCCAGACCTAACCCAGACCTAACCGGTGTTATCCTCTGAAATATAGATCGAAACCAGGTTTAATTGTCTGTTTCAGTGTGGTACCACATTACTACGTGATTCAAACCAGAGAAAACCAAGGATCTGGCCAACATGAATGCGGAATATGCAAAATCGTGAGCCAGATGCGGGCATAACCCAGACCTGACCCAGTCCTAACCGGTGTTATCCTCTAAAATACTGTCCGTATCCAGGCTTAATTGACTGTAACTGTTTGGTACCACGTTTCTACGTGATTCAAACCCGAAAGAATCCAGGATCTGGCCAACAAATTTGCGAAGAAGGCAAAATCATGAGCCAGATGCGGGCATAACCCAGACCTAACCCAGACCTAACCGGTGTTATCCTCTAAAATATTGATCGAAACCAGGTTCAATTGTCTGTTTCAGTGTGGTACCACATTACTACGTGATTGAAACCAGAGAAAACCAAGGATCTGGCCAACAAGAATGCGAAGAAGGCAAAATCATGAGCCAGATGCGGGCATAACCCAGACCTAACCCAGAACTAACCGGTGTTATCCTCTAAAATATTGATCGAAACCAGGTTTAATTGTCTGTTTCAGTGTGGTACCACATTACTACCTGATTCAAACAAGATAAAACCAAGGTTCTGGTCAACATGTATGCGGAAAAGGCAAAATCATGAGGCAGATGCGGGCATTACCCAGACCTAACCCAGACCTATCTGGTGTTACCGACTAAAATACTGACCGAATCCAGCTTTAATTGACTGTTACTGTGTGGCACCACATTACTACGTGATTCAAACCCGAAGATACCAAGGACCTGTCCAACAAGTATGCGAAGTAGGCAAAATCATGAGCCAGATGCGGGCATATCCCAGACCTAACCCAGACCTAACCGGTTTTATCCTCTAAAATATTGATCGAAACCAGGTTTAATTGACTGTTTCAATGTGGTGCCACATTACTACGTGATTCAAACCCGAAAAAAAACAAGGATCTGGCCAACAAGTATGCGAAGAAGGCAAAATCATGAGTCAGATGGGGGCATAACCCAGACCTTACCCAGGCCTAACCGGTGTTACCGACTAAAATACTGACCGAATCCAGGTTTAATTCACTGTTACTTCGTGGTACCACATTACCACGTGATTCAAACCAGAAAAAACCAAGGATCTGGCCAACAAGTATGCGAAGAAGGCAAAATCATGAGCCAGATGCGGCATAACCCAGACCTAACCGGTGTTATCCTCTAGAATATTGATCGAAACCATGTTTAATGGACTGTTTCAGTGTGGTACCACATTACTACGTGATTCAAACTAGAGAAAACCAAGGATCTGGCCAAAAAGAATGCGGAATAGGCAAAATCGTGAGCCAGATGCGGGCATAACCCAGACCTAACCCAGTCCTAACCGGTGTTACCGACTAAAATACTGACCGAATCCAGGTATAATTGACTGTTACTGTGTGGTTCTAAATTACTACGTGAATCAAACCCGAAGAAACCCAGGATCTGACCAACAAGTATGCGAAGAAGGCAAAATCATGAGCCAGATGCGGGCATAACCCAGGCCTAACCCAGACCTAACCGGTCTTATCCTCTAAAATATTCTTCGAAACTAGGTTTAATTGTCTGGTTGAGTGTGGTACCCCATTACTACGTGATTCAAACCAGAGAAAACCAAGGATCTGGCAAACAAGAATGCGGAAAAGGCAAAATCATGAGGCAGATGCTGGCAAAACCCAGACCTAACCCAGACCTAACCGGTGTTACCGACTAAAATACTGACCGAATCCTGGTTTAATTGACTGCTACTGTGTGGTACCACATTACTACGTGATTCAAATCCGGAAAAACCCAGGATCTGGCCAACAATTATGCGAAGAAGGCAAAATCATGCGCCAGATGCGGGCATAACCCAGACCTAACCCAGACCTAACCGGTTTTATCCTCTAAAATATGTATCGAACCCGGTTTAGTTGACTGCTTCGCTGTGGTACCACATTACTACGTGATTCAAACAGGAAAAAACCCAGGATCTGGCCAACAAGTGTGCAAATTAGGCAAAATCATGACCCAGATGCGGGAATAACCTAGACCTAACCCAGACCTAGCCGGTTTTATCCTCGAAAATATCGATCGAAACCAAGTTTAATGGTCTGTTTCGCTGAGGTACCACATTACTACGTGATTCAAACCAGAGAAAACCAAGGATCTGGCCAACAAGTGTGCAAATTAGGCAAAATCATGACCCAGATGCGGGCATAACCCTGACCTAACCCAGACCTAACCGGAGTTATCCTCTAAAATATTGATTGAAAGCAGGTTTAATGGACTGCTTCAGCGTGGTGCCACATTACTACGTGATTCAAACCCGAAAAAACCCAGGATCTGTCCAACAAGTATGCGAAGAAGGTAAAATCATGAGCCAGATGCGGGCATAACCCAGGCCTAACCCAGACCTAACCGGTTTTATCCTCTAAAATATGTATCGAACCCGGTTTAGTTGACTGCTTCGCTGTGGTACCACATTACTACGTGATTCAAACAGGAAAAAACCCAGGATCTGGCCAACAAGTGTGCAAATTAGGCAAAATCATGACCCAGATGCGGGAATAACCTAGACCTAACCCAGACCTAGCCGGTTTTATCCTCGAAAATATCGATCGAAACCAAGTTTAATGGACTGTTTCGCTGAGGTACCACATTACTACGTGATTCAAACCAGAGAAAACCAAGGATCTGGCCAACAAGTAGGCCAAGAAGGCAAAACCATGAGCCAGATGCGGGCATAACCCAGACCTAACCCAGACGTAACCGTTGTTATCCTCTAAAACATTGATCGAAACCAGGTTTTGTTGACTGTTTCGCTGTGGTACCACATTACTACGTGATTCAAACCAGAGAAAACCAAGGATCTGGCCAACAAGTATGCCAAGAAGGCAAAATCATGAGCCAGATGCGGGCATAACCCAGACCTAACCCAGACCTTACCGGTGTTACCGACTAAAATACTGACCGAATCCAGGTTTAATTGGCTGTCTCAGTGAGGTACCACATTACTACGTGATTCAAACCAGAGAAAACCAAGGATCTGGCAAACAAGTATGCGAAGAAGGCAAAATCATGTGCCAGATGCGGGCATAACCCAGACCTAACCGTTGTTATCCTCTAAAATGTGGATCGAAACCAGGTTTAATTGACTGTTTCAATGTGGTACCCCATTACTCCGTGATTTAAACCTGAGAAAACCATTGATATGGCAAACAAGAATGCGGAAAAGGCAAAATCATGAGTCACATGCGGGCATAACCCAGACCTAACCCAGACCTAACCGGTGTTACCGACTAAAATACTGACCGAATCCAGGTTTAATTGACTGTTTCAGTGTGGTACCACTTTACTATATGATTCAAACCAGAGAAAACCTAGGATCTGGCCAACAAGTTTGCGAAGAAGGCAAAATCATGAGCCAGATGCGGGCATAACCCAGACCTAACACAGACCTAACCGGTGTTAACCTCAAAAATATTGATCGAAACCAAGTTTAATGGACTCTTTCAGTGTGGTACCACATTACTACGTGATACAAACCCGAAAAAACACTGGATCTGGCCAACAAGTATGCGAATTAGGCAAAATCATGACCCAGATGCGGGAATAACCGAGACCTAACCCAGACCTAACCGGTTTTATCCTCGAAAATAATGATCGAAACCAAGTTTAATAGACTGTTTGAGTGTGGTACCACATTACTACGTGATTCAAACCAGAGAAAACCAAGGATCTGGCCATCAAGTATGCGAAGAAGTAAAAAATCATCAGCCAGATGCGGGCATAACCCAGACCTGACCCAGACCTAACCGGTGTTATCCTCTAAAATATTGATCGAAACCAGGTTTTATTGTCTGCTTCAGTGTGGTACCACATTACTACGTGATTCAAACGAGAGAAAACCAAGGATCTGGCCAACAAGAATGCGGAATAGGCAAAATCGTGAACCAGATGCTGGCATAACCCAGACCTAACGCAGACATAACCGGTTTTATCCTCTAAAATATTAATCGAAACCAGGTTTAATTGACTGCTTCAGTGTGGTACCACATTACTACGTGATTCAAACCAGAGAAAACCAAGGACCTGGCCAACGATAATGCGGAATAGGCAAAATCGTGAGCCAGATGCGGGCATAACCCAGACCTAACCCAGCCCTAACCGGTGTTACCGACTAAAATACTGACCGAAACCAGGTTTAATTCACTGTTACTTCGTGGTACCACAATACTACGTGATTCAAACCCGAAAAAACCCAGGTTCTGGCCAACAAGTATCCGAAGAAGGCAAAATCATGAGCCAGATGTGGACATAACCCAGGCCTAACCCAGACCTAACCCGTTTTATCCTCTGAAATATTGATCGAAACCAGGTTTAATTGTCTGTTTCAGTGTGGGACCCCATTACTACGTGATTCAAACCAGAGAAAACCAAGGATCTGGCAAACAAGAATGCGGAAAAGGCAAAATCATGACGCAAATGCGGGCATAACCCAGACCTAACCCAGACCCAACCGGTGTTACCGACTAAAATACTGACCGCATCCTGGTTTAACTGACTGTTACTGTGTGGTACCACATTACTACGTGATTCATATCCGGAAAACCCCAGGATCTGGCCAACAAGTATGCGAAAAAGGCAAAATCATGCGCCAGATGCGGGCATAACCCAGACCTAACCCAGACCTAACCGGTTTTATCCTCTAAAATATTGATCGAAACCAGGTTTAATTGTCTGTTTCAGTGTGGTACCACATTACTACGTGATACAAACCCGAAAAACACTGGATCTGGCCAACAAGTATGCGAATTAGGCAAAATCATGACCCAGATGTGGGAATAACCGAGACCTAACCCAGACCTAACCGGTTTTATCCTCGAAAATAGTGATCGAAACCAAGTTTAATAGACTGTTTGAGTGTGGTACCACATTACCACGTGATTCAAACCAGAGAGAACCAAGGATCTGGCCAACAAGTATGCGAAGAAGGCAAAATCATCAGCCAGATGCGGGCATAACCCAGACCTAACCCAGACCTTACCGGTGTTACCGACTAAAATACTGACCGAATCCAGGTTTAATTGTCTGTTTCAGTGTGGTACCACAATACTACGTGATTCAAACCCGAAAAAACACAGGATCTGGCCAACAAGTATGCGGAATATGCAAAATCATGAGGCAGATGCGGGCATTACCCAGACCTAACCCAGACCTAACCGGTGTTACCGACCAAAACGCTGGCCGAATCCAGGTTTAAATGACTGATACTGTGTGGTACCACATTACTACATGATTCAAACCCGAAAAAACCCACAATCAGGCCAACAAGTATGCGAAGAAGACAAAATCATGCGCCAGATGCGGGCATAACCCAGACCTAACCGTTGTTATCCTCTAAAATGTGGATCGAAAACAGGTTTAATTGACTGTTTCAGTGTGGTACCCCATTACTCCGTGATTCAAACCAGAGAAAACCAAGGATCTGGCCAACAAGAATGCGGACAAGGCAAAATCATGAGCCAGATGCGGGTATAACCCAGACGTAACCCAGACCTATCCGGTGTTACCGACTAAAATACTGACCGAATCCAGCTTTAATTGTTGTTACTGTGTGGCACCACATTACTACGTGATCCAAACCCGAAGAAACCCAGGACCTGTCCAACAAGTATGCGAAGTAGGCAAAATCATGAGCCAGATGCGGGCATAACCCAGACCTAACCCAGACCTAACCGGTGTTATCCTCTGAAATATTGATCGAAACCAGGTTTAATTGACTGTTTCAATGTGGTGCCACATTACTACGTGATTCAAACCCGAAAAAACCCAGGAACTGGCCAACAAGTATGCGCAGAAGGCAAAATCATGAGCCAGATGCGGGCATAACCCAGACCTAACCCAGACCTAACCGGTGTTATCCTCTAAAATATTGATCGAAACCAGGTACAATTGTCTGTTTCAGTGTGGTACCACATTACTACGTGATTCAAACCAGAGAAAACCAAGGATCTGGACAACAAGAATGCGGAATAGGCAAAATCGTGAGCCAGATGCGGGCATAACCCAGACCTAACCCAGTCCTAACCGGTGTTACCGACTAAAATACTGACCGAATCCAGCTTTAATTGACTGTTACAGTGTGGCGCCACATTACTACGTGATTCAAACCCGAAAAAACCCAGGACCTCTCCAACAAGTATGCGAAGTAGGCAAAATCATGAGTCAGATGCGGGCATAAACCAGACCTAACCCAGACCTAACCGGTTTTATCCTGTAAAATATTGATCGAAACCAGGTTTAATTGTCTGTTTCAGTGTGGTACCACATTACTACGTGATTCAAACCAGAGAAAACCAAGGATCTGGCCAACAAGAATGCGGAAAGGGCAAAATCATGAGCCAGATACGGGCATAACCCAGACCTATCCCAGACCTAACCGGTGTTATCCTCTAAAATATTGATCGAAACCAGGTACAATTGTCTGTTTCAGTGTGGTACCACATTACTACGTGATTCAAACCAGAGAAAAAAGGATCTGGCCAACAAGAATGCGGACAAGGTAAAATCATGAGCCAGATGCTGGCATAACCCGGACCTAACCCAGAGCTAACCGGTTTTATGCTCTAAAATATTGATCGAAAACAAGTTTAATTGTCTGTTTCAGTGTGGTACCACATTACTACGTGATTCAAACCAGAGAAAACCATGGATCTGGTCAACAGGAATGCGGAAAATGCTAAATCATGAGCCAGATGTGGACATAACCCATACCTAACGCAGACCTAACCGGTTTTATCCTCTAAAATATTGATCGAAACCAGGTTTAACTGACTGTTTCGGTGTGGTGCCACATTACTACGTGATTCAAACCAGAGAAAACGAAGGATCTGGACAACAAGAATGCGGAATATGCAAAATCGTGAGCCAGATGCGGGCATAACCCAGACCTAACCCAGTCCTAACCGGTGTTACCGACTAAAATACTGACCGAATCCAGGTATAATTGACTGTTACTGGGAGGTTCCAAATTACTACGTGATTCAAACAGGAAAAACCCCAGGATCTGGCCAACAAGTATGCGAAGAAGGCAAAATCATGAGCGAGATGCGGGCATAACCCAGACCTAACCCAGACCAAACCGGTGTTATCCTCTAAAATATTGATCGAAACCAGGTTTAATTAGCTGTTTCAGTGTGGTACCACATTACTACGTGATTCAAACCCGAAAAAACACGCGATCTGGCCAACAAGTATGGGAAGAAGGCAAAATCATGAGTCAGATGCGGGCATAAGCCAGACCTAACCCAGACCTATCCGTTGTTACAGACTGAAATACTGACCGAGTCCAGCTTTAATTGACTGTTACTGTGTGGCACCACATTCCAACGTGATTCAAACCCGAAAAAACCCAGGACCTGTCCAACAAGTATGCGAAGTAGGCAAAATAATGACCCAGATGCGGGAATAACCTAGACCTAGCCCAGGCCTAACCGGTTTTATCCTCGAAAATATTGATCGAAACCAAGTTTAATGGACTGTTTCGCTGTGGTACCACATTACTACGTGATTCAAACCAGAGAAAACCAAGGATCTGGCCAACAAGTATGCGAAGAAGGCAAAATCATCAGCCAGATGAGGGCATAACCCAGACCTAACCCAGACCTTACCGGTGTTACCGACTAAAATACTGACCGAATCCAGGTTTAATTGGCTGTCTCAGTGTGGTACCACATTACTACGTGATTCAAACCACAGAAAACCAAGGATCTGGCCAACAAGTATGCGGAAAAGTCAAAATCATGAGCCAGATGCGGGCATAACCCAGACCTGACCCAGACCTAACCGGTGTTATCCTCTAAAATACTAACCGAATCCAGGCTTAATTGACTGTAACTGTTTGGTACCACGTTACTACGTGGTTCAAACCAGAAAAAACACGGGATCTTGCCAACAAGCATGCGAAAAAGGCAAAATCATGCGCCAGATGCGGGCATAACCCAGACCTAACCGTTGTTATCCTCTAAAATGTGGATCGAAACCAGGTTTAATTGTCTGTTTCAGGGTGGTACCACATTACTACGTGATACAAACCCGAAAAAACACTGGATCTGGCCAACAAGTATGCGAATTAGGCAAAATCATGACCCAGATGCGGGAATAACCGAGACCTAACCCAGACCTAACCGGTTTTATCCTCGAAAATAATGATCGAAACCAAGTTTAATAGACTGTTTGAGTGTGGTACCGTATTACTACGTGATTCAAACCAGAGAAAACCAAGGATCTGGCCAACAAGTATGCGAAGAAGGCAAAATCATCAGCCAGATGCGGGCATAACCCAGACCTAACCCAGACCTAACCGGTGTTATCCTCTAAAATATTGATCGAAACCAGGTTTTATTGTCTGTTACTGTGTGGCACCACATTCCAACGTGATTCAAACCCGAAAAAACCCAGGACCTGTCCAACAAGTATGCGAAGTAGGCAAAATAATGACCCAGATGCGGGAATAACCTAGACCTAGCCCGGGCCTAACCGGTTTTATCCTCGAAAATATTAATCGAAACCAGGTTTAATTGACTGTTTCAGTGTGGTACCACATTACTACGTGATTCAAACCAGAGAAAACCAAGGATCTGGCCAACAATAATGCGGAATATGCAAACTCGTGAGCCAGATGCGGGCATAACCCAGACCTAACCCAGCCCTAACCGGTGTTACCGACTAAAATACTGACCGAAACCAGATTTAATTCACTGTTACTTCGTGATAGCACATTACTACGTGATTCAAACCCGAAAAAACCCAGGTTCTGGCCAACAAGTAACCGTAGAAGGCAAAATCATGAGCCAGATGTGGACATAACCCAGGCCTAACCCAGACCTAACAGGTTTTATCCTCTGAAATATTGATCGAAACCAGGTTTAATTGTCTGTTTCAGTGTCGGACCCCATTACTACGTGATTCAAACCAGAGAAAACCAAGGATCTGGCAAACAAGAATGCGGAAAAGGCAAAATCATGAGGCAGATGCGGGCATAACCCAGACCTAACCCAGGCCCAACCGGTGTTACCGACTAAAATACTGACCGAATCCTGGTTTAACTGACTGTTACTGTGTGGTACCACATTACTACGTGATTCAAATCCGGAAAAACCCAGGATCTGGCCATCAAGTATGCGAAAAAGGCAAAATCATGCGCCAGATGCGGGCATAACCCAGACCTAACCCAGACCTAACCGGTTTTATCCTCTAAAATATTGGTCGAAACCAGGTTTAATTGTCTGTTTCAGTGTGGTACCACATTACTACGTGATACAAACCCGAAAAAACACTGGATCTGGCCAACAAGTATGCGAATTAGGCAAAATCATGACCCAGATGCGGGAATAACCGAGACCTAACCCAGACCTAACCGGTTTTATCCTCGAAAATAATGATCGAAACCAAGTTTAATAGACTGTTTGAGTGTGGTACCACATTACTACGTGATTCAAACCAGAGAAAACCAAGGATCTGGCCAACAAGTATGCGAAGAAGGCAAAATCATCAGCCAGATGCGGGCATAACCCAGACCTAACCCAGACATTACCGGTGTTACCGACTAAAATACTGACCGAATCCAGGTTTAATTGGCTGTCTCAGTGTGGTACCACATTACTACGTGATTTAAACCAGAGAAAACCAAGGATCTGGCCAACAAGTGTGCGGAAAAGGCAAAATCATGAGCCAGATGCGGGCATAACCCAGACCTGACCCAGACCTAACCGGTGTTATCCTCTAAAATACTAACCGAATCCAGGCTTAATTGACTGTAACTGTTTGGTACCACGTTTGGTACTACGTGATCCAAACCCGAAGAAACCCAGGCCCTGTCCAACAAGTATGCGAAGTAGGCAAAATCATGAGCCAGATGTGGGCATAACCCAGACCTTTTCCAGACGTAACCGCTGTTATCCTCTATAATAGTGATCGAAACCAGGTTTAGTTGACTGTTTCGCTGTGGTAGCACATTACTACCTGATTCAAACCGGAAAAACCCCAGGATCTGTCCAACAAGTATGCGAAGGAGGTAAAATCATGAGTCAGAGGGGGGCATATCCCAGACCTAACCCAGGCCTAACCGGTGTTACCGTCTGAAATACTGACCGAATCCAGGTATAATTGACTGTTACTGGGTGGTTCCAAATTACTACGTGATTCAAACCCGAAAAAACCCACAATCAGGCCAACAAGTATGCGAAGAAGGCAAAATCATGCGCCAGATGCGGGCATAACCCAGACCTAACCGTTGTTATCCTCTAAAATGTGGATCGAAACCAGGTTTAATTGACTGTTTCAGTGTGGTACCCCATTACTCCGTGATTCAAACCAGAGAAAACCAAGGATCTGGCCAACAAGAATGCGGACAAGGCAAAATCATGAGCCAGATGCGGGTATAACCCAGACCTAACCCAGATCTAACCGGTGTTACCCTGTAAAATATTGATCCAACCAGTTTTAGTAGACTGTTTCGCTGTGGTACCCCATTACTACGTGATTCGAACCAGAGACAACCATTGATCTGGCAAACAAGAATGCGGAAAAGGCAAAATCATGAGGCAGATGCGGGCATTACCAAGACCTAACCGGTGTTACCGACCAAAATGCTGGCCGAATCCAGGTTTAATTGACTGATACTGTGTGGTCCCACATTACTACATGATTCAAATCCGAAAAAACCCTCAATCAGGCCAACAAGTATGCGAAGAAGGCAAAATCATGCGCCAGATGCGGGCATAACCCAGACCTAACCGTTGTTATCCCCTAAAATGTGGATCGAAACCAGGTTTAATTGACTGTTTCAGTGTGGTACCCCATTACTCCGTGATTCAAACCAGAGAAAACCAAGGATCTGGCCAACAAGAATGCGGACAAGGCAAAATCATGAGCCAGATGCGGGTATAACCCAGACGTAACCCAGACCTATCCGGTGTTACCGACTAAAATACTGACCGAATCCAGCTTTAATTGACTGTTACTGTGTGGCACCACATTACTACGTGATCCAAACCCGAGGAAACCCAGGACCTGTCCAACAAGTATGCGAAGTAGGCAAAATCATGAGCCAGATGCGGGCATAACCCAGACCTAACCCAGACCTAACCGGTTTTATCCTCTAAAATATTGATCGAAACCAGGTTTAATTGACTGTTTCAATGTGGTGCCACATTACTACGTGATTCAAACCCGAAAAAACCCAGGAACTGGCCAACAAGTATGCGCAGAAGGCAAAGTCATGAGCCAGATGCGGGCATAACCCAGGCCTAACCGAGACCTAACCGGTTTTATCCTGTAAAATATTCATCGAAACCAGGTTTAATTGTCTGTTTCAGTGTGGTACCACATTACTACGTGATTCAAACCCTAAAAAACACAGGATCTGGCCAACAAGTATGCGAAGAAGGCAAAATCATGAGCGAGATGCGGGCATAACCCAGACCTAACCCAGACCTAACCGGTGTTATGCTATGAAATATTGATCGAACCCAGGTTTAATTGTCTGTTTCAGTGTGGTACCACATTATTACGTGATTCAAACCAGAGAAAACCAAGGATCTGGCCAACAAGTATGCGGAAAAGGCAAAATCATGAGCCAGATGCGGGCATAACCCAGACCTATCCCAGATCTAACCGGTGTTACCCTGTAAAATATTGATCGAACCCGGTTAAGTTGACTGCTTCGCTGTGGTACAACATTACTACGTGATTCAAACCCTAAAAAACACAGGATCTGGCCAACAAGTATGCGAAGAAGGTAAAATCATGAGCCAGATGCGGGCATAACCCAGGCCTAACCCAGACCTAACCGGTTTTATCCTCTAAAATACTCATCGAAACCAGGTTTAATTGACTGTTTCACTGTGGTACCACATTATTACGTGATTCAAACCAGAGAAAACCAAGGATCTGGCCAACAAGTATGCGGAAAAGGCAAAATCATGAGCCAGATGCGGGCATAACCCAGACCTATCCCAGATCTAACCGGTGTTACCCTGTAAAATATTGATCGAACCCGGTTTAGTTAACTGCTTCGCTGTGGTACCACATTACTACGTGATTCAAACCCCAAAAACACAGGATCTGGCCAACAAGTGTGCGAATTGGGCAAAATCATGACCCAGATGCGGGAATAACCTAGAACTAACCCAGACCTAAACGGTTTTATCCTCGAAAATATTGATCGAAACCAAGTTTACTGGACTGTTTCGCTGTGGTACCACATTACTACGTGATTCAAACCAGAGAAAACCAAGGATCTGGCCAACAAGTATGCCAAGAAGGCAAAATCATGAGCCAGATGCGGGCATAACCCAGATCTAACCCAGACCTTACCGGTGTTTCCAACTAAAATACTGACCGAATCCAGGTTTAATTGGCTGTCTCAGTGTGGTACCACATTACTACGTGATTCAAACCAGAGAAAACCAAGGATCTGGCCTACAAGTATGCGGAAAAGGCAAAATCATGAGCCAGATGCGGGCATAACCCAGACCTAACCAAGACCTAACCGGTGTTATCCACTAAAATATTGATCGAAACCAGGTTTTATTGTCTGTTTCAGTGTGGTACCACATTACTACCTGATTCAAACAAGAGAAAACCGAGGTTCTGACCAACAGGAATGCGAAAAAGGCAAAATCATGAGCCAGATGCGGGCATAACCCAGACCTAACCCAGACCTAACCGGTGTTATCCTCTAAAGTATTGATCGAAACCAGGTTTAATTGACTGTTTCAGCGTGGTACCACATTACTACGTGATACAATCCAGAAACAGCCCAGGATCTAGCCATGAAGGATGAGAAATATGGGAAAGTATGAGCCTGATGAGGGCAAATCCTAGTTCTAACCCAGACCTAACATGCGTTATCCTGTAAAATATTGATCGAAACCTGGTTTAATCGACTGTCTCAGAGTGGTACCACATTACTATGTGATCCAAACCAGAAAATATCCCAGGATCTGTTCAACGAGTATGTGAAGTGTGCGAAAGTATGAGTCTGATGAGGTCAAATCCCAGACCTATCCCAGACCTAACTTGCGTTATCCTCTAAAATATTGATCGAAACCAGGTTTAGTCGACTGTTTCAGTGTGGTACCACATTACTACGTGATCCAAACCAGAAAAAACCCAGGATTCGTTCAACAAGTATGTGAAGAATGCGAAAGTATGTGTCTGTTGAGTGAAAATCCCAGACCTAACCTAGACCTAACATGCGTTATCCTCTAAAATATTGATCCAAACCAGGTTTAATGGACTCTTTCAGTGTGGTACCACACTACTACGTGATCCAAACCAGAAAAAACCCAGGATCTGTTCAACAAGTATGTGAAAAACGCGAAATTATGAGCCTGATGAGGGCAAATCCCAGACCTAACTTGCGTTGTCCTCTAAGATATTGATGGAAACCAGGTTTAATTGACTGTTTCAGTGTTGTACTTCAATACTACGTGATGCGATCCAGAAAAAGCCCAGGATCTAGCCATCAAGTATGAGAAATATGCGAAAGAATGAGCCTGATGAGAGCAAATCCAAGACCTAACCTAGACCTAACATGAATTATTCTCTAAAATATTGATCGAAACCAGGTTTAATTGACTGTTTCAGTGTTGTACTTCATTACTACGTGATGCAATCCAGAAAAAGCTCAGGATCTAGCCATCCAGTATGGGAAATATGCGAAAGTATGAGCCTGATGAGGGCAAATCCTAGACCTAACCCAGACCTAACATGCGTTATCCTCTAAAATATTTATCAATACCAGGTTTAATTGAATGTTTCAGTGTGGTACCACATTACTACGTGACCCAAACCAGAAAAAACCCAGGATCTGTTCAACAAGTATGTGAAAAACGCGAAAGTATGAGCCTGATGAGGGCAAATCCCAGACCTATCCCAGACGTAACTTGCGTTATCCTCTAATATATTGATCGAAACCAGGTTTAATTAACTGTTTCAGCGTGGTACCACATTACTACGTGATAAAATCCAGAAACAGTCCAGGATCTAGCCATGAAGTATGAGCAATATGCGAAAGTATGAGCCTGATGAGGGCAAATCCTAGACCTAACCCAGACCTAACATGCGTTATCCTCTAAAATATTTATCAAGACCAGGTTTAATTGATTGTTTCAGCGTGGTACCACATTACTACGTGATAAAATCCAGAAACAGCCCAGGATCTAGCCATGAAGTATGAGTAATATGCGAAAGAATGAGCCTGATGAGAGTAAATCCCAGACCTAACCTAGACCTAACATGAATCATTCTCTAAAATATTGGTCGAAACCAGGTTTAATTGACTGTTTCAGTGTGGTCCCACATTACAACGTGATCCAAACCAGAAAAAACCCAGGATCCGTTTAACAAGTATGTGGAGAATGCGAAAGTATGAGTCTGATGAGTGAAAATCCCAGACCTAACCTAGACCTAACATGCGTTATCCTCTAAAATATTGATGGAAACCTGGTTTAATTGACTGTTTCAGTGTTGTACTTCATTACTACGTGATGCGATCCAGAAAAAGCCCAGGATCTAGCCATAAAGTATGAGAAATATGCGAAAGAATGAGCCTGATGAGAGCAAATCCCAGACCTAAACCAGACCTAACATGCGTTATCCTCAAAAATATTGATCGAAACCTGGCTTAATCGACTGTTTCAGTGTGGTACCACACTACTATGTGATCCAAACCAGAAAATAACCCAGGATCAGTTCAACGAGTATGTGAAGTGTGCGAAAGTATGAGTCTGATTAGGGCAAATCCCAGACCTACCCCAGACCTAACATGCGCTATCCTCTAAAATATTTATCAAGACCCGGTGTAATTGATTGTTTCAGTGTGGTCCCACATTACTACGTGATCCTATCCAGAAAATGCCCAGGATCTAGCCATCAAGTATGAGTAATATGCGAAAGAATGAGCCTGATGTGAGTAAATCCCAGACCTAACCTAGACCTAACATGAATCATTCTCTAAAATATTGATCGAAACCAGGTTTAATTGACTGTTTCAGTGTGGTCCCACATTACTACGTGATCCAAACCAGAAAAAACCCAGGATCCGTTCAACAAGTATGTGAAGAATGCGAAAGTATGAGTCTGATGAGGGCAAATCTTAGACCTAACCTTGACCTAACATGCGCTATCCTCTAAAATATTTATCCAGACCAGGTTTCATTGAATGTTTCAGTGTGGTACCACTTTACTATGTGATCCAATCCAGAAATAGCCCAGCATCTAGCCATGAAGTATGACAAATATGCGAAAGTAAGAGCCTGATGAGGGCAAATCCTAGACCTATCCCAGACCTAACTTGCGTTATCCTCTAAAGTATTGATCGAAACCAGGTTTAATTGACTGTTTCAGCGTGGTACCACATCACTACGTGATACAATCCAGAAACAGCCCAGGATCTAGCCATGAAGGATGAGAAATATGGGAAAGTATGAGCCTGATGAGGGCAAATCCTAGACCTAACCCAGACCTAACATGCGTTATCCTCTAATATATTTATCAAGACCAGGTTTAATTGATTGTTTCAGCGTGGTCCCGCATTACTACGTGATACAATCCTGAAACAGCCCAGGATCTAGCCATGAAGTATGAGAAATATGCGAAAGTATGAGCCTGATGAGGGCAAATCCTAGACCTATCCCAGACCTAACTTGCGTTATCCTCTAATATATTGATCGAAACCAGGTTTAATTGACTGTTTCAGCGTGGTACCACATTACTACGTGATAAAATCCAGAAACAGTCCAGGATCTAGCCATGAAGTATGAGCAATATGCGAAAGTATGAGCCTGATGAGGGCAAATCCTAGACCTAACCCAGACCTAACATGCGTTATCCTCTAAAATATTTATCAAGACCAGGTTTAATTGATTGTTTCAGTGTGGTCCCACATTACTACGTGATCCAGAACAGAAAAAACCCAGGGTCTGTTCTACATGTATGAGAAATATGCGAAAGAATGAGCCTGATGAGAGCAAATCCCAGACCTAACCTAGACCTAACATGAATTATTCTCTAAAATATTGATCGAAACCAGGTTTAATTGACTGTTTCAGTGTGGTCCCACATTACTACGTGATCCAAACCGGAAAAACCCCAGGATCCGTTCAAGAAGTATGTGAAGAATGCGAAAGTATGAGTCTGATGAGTGAAAATCCCAGGCCTAACCTAGACCTAACATGAACTTTTCTCTAAAATATTGTTCAAAACCAGATTTAATTGACTGTTTCAGTGTGGTCCCACATTACTACGTGATCCAAACCAGAAAAAACCCAGGGTCCGTTCAACAAGTATGTGAAGAATGCGAAAGTATGAGTCTGATGAGTGAAAATCCCAGGCCTAACCTAGACCTAACATGCGTTATCCTCTAAAATATTGATCCAAACCAGGTTTAATGGACTCTTTCAGTGTGGTACCACACTACTACGTGATCCAAACCAGAAAAAACCCAGGATCTGTTCAACAAGTATGTGAAAAACGCGAAATTATGAGCCTGATGAGGGCAAATCCCAGACCTAACTTGCGTTGTCCTCTAAGATATTGATGGAAAGCAGGTTTAATTGACTGTTTCAGTGTTGTACTTCAATACTACGTGATGCGATCCAGAAAAAGCCCAGGATCTAGCCATCAAGTATGAGAAATATGCGAAAGAATGAGCCTGATGAGAGCAAATCCCAGACCTAACCTAGACCTAACATGAATTATTCTCTAAAATATTGATCGAAACCAGGTTTAATTGACTGTTTCAGTGTTGTACTTCATTACTACGTGATGCAATCCAGAAAAAGCCCAGGATCTAGCCATCCAGTATGGGAAATATGCGAAAGTATGAGCCTGATGAGGGCAAATCCTAGACCTAACCCAGACCTAACATGCGTTATCCTCTAAAATATTTATCAATACCAGGTTTAATTGAATGTTTCAGTGTGGTACCACATTACTACGTGACCCAAACCAGAAAAAACCCAGGATCTGTTCAACAAGTATGTGAAAAACGCGAAAGTATGAGCCTGATGAGGGCAAATCCCAGACCTATCCCAGACGTAACTTGCGTTATCCTCTAAAATATTGATCGAAACCAGGTTTAATTGACTGTTTCAGCGTGGTACCACATTACAACGTGATACAATCCAGAAACAGCCCAGGATCTAGCCATGAAGTATGAGCAATATGCGAAAGTATGAGCCTGATGAGGGCAAATCCTAGACCTAACCCAGACCTAACATGCGTTATCCTCTAATATATTTATCAAGACCAGGTTTAATTGATTGTTTCAGTGTGGTCCCGCATTACTACGTGATACAATCCAGAAACAGCCCAGGATCTAGCCATGAAGTATGAGCAATATGCGAAAGTATGAGCCTGATGAGGGCAAATCCTAGACCTAACCCAGACCTAACATGCGTTATCCTCTAAAATATTTATCAAGACCAGGTTTAATTGATTGTTTCAGTGTGGTCCCACATTACTACGTGATCCAGAACAGAAAAAACCCAGGGTCTGTTCTACATGTATGAGAAATATGCGAAAGAATGAGCCTGATGAGAGCAAATCCCAGACCTAACCTAGACCTAACATGAATTATTCTCTAAAATATTGATCGAAACCAGGTTTAATTGACTGTTTCAGTGTGGTCCCACATTACTACGTGATCCAAACCGGAAAAACCCCAGGATCCGTTCAAGAAGTATGTGAAGAATGCGAAAGTATGAGTCTGACGAGTGAAAATCCCAGGCCTAACCTAGACCTAACATGAACTATTCTCTAAAATATTCATCAAAACCAGATTTAATTGACTGTTTCAGTGTGGTCCCACATTACTACGTGATCGAAACCAGAAAAAACCCAGGGTCCGTTCAACAAGTATGTGAAGAATGCGAAAGTATGAGTCTGATGAGTGAAAATCCCAGGCTTTACCTAGACCTAACATGCGTTACCCTCAAAAATATTGATCGAAACCTGTTTTAATCGACTGTTTCAGTGTGGTACCATATTACTATGTGATCCAAACCAGAAAATAACCCAGGATCTGTTTAACGAGTATGTGAAGGGTGCGAAAGTATGAGTCTGACGAGGTCAAATCCCAGACCTATCCCAGACCTAACTTGCGCTATCCTCTAAAATATTGATCGAAACCAGGTTTTATCGACTGTTTCAGTGTGGTACCACATTACTACGTGATCCAAACCAGAAAAAACCCAGGATCAGTTCAACAAGTATGTGAAAAACGCGAAAGTATGAGCCTGATTAGGGCGATTCCCAGACCTATCCCAGACCTAACTTGCGTTGTCCTCTAAAATACTGATCCAAAGCAGGTTTAATGGACTGTTTCAGTGTGGCACCACTTTACTACGTGATCCAAAGCAGAAAAAACCCTCGATCAGGTTAACATGTATGTTAAAACTGCGAAAGTATGACCCTGATGAGGGCAAATCCCAGGCCTAACCCAGACCTATCATGCGTTATCCTCTAAAATATTTATCAAGACCAGGCTTAATTGAATGTTTCAGTGTGGCACCACATTACTACGTGATGCAATCCAGAAAAAGCGCAGGATCTAGCCATCAAGTTTGAGAAATATGCGAAAGAATGAGCCTGATGAGAGCAAATCCTAGACCTAACCCAGACCTAACATGCGCTATCCTCTAGAATATTGATCGCAACCAAGTTTAATGGGCTGTTTCAGTGTGGTACCACATTACTACGTGATCCAAACCAGAAAAAACCCAGGATCAGTTCAACAAGTATGTGAAAAACGCGAAAGTATGAGCCTGATGAGGGCAAATCCTAGACCTAACCCAGACCTAACATGCGTTATCCTCTAAAATATTTATCAAGACCAGGTTTAATTGATTGTTTCAGTGTGGTCCCACATTACTACGTGATCCAAACCAGAAAAAACCCAGGATCTAGCCATCAAGTATGAGAAATATGCGAAAGAATGAGCCTGATGAGAGCAAATCCCAGACCTAACTCAGACCTAACATGCGTTATCCTCTAAAATATTTATCAAGACCAGGTTTAATTGAATGTTTCAGTGTGGTCCCACATTACTACGTGATCCAAACCAGAAAAAACCCAGGATCTGTTCAACAAGTATGTTAAAACTGCGACAGTATGAGTCTGATGAGTGAAAATCCCAGACCTAACCTAGACCTAACATGCGTTATCCTCTAAAATATTGATGGAAACCTGGTTTAATTGACTGTTTCAGTGTTGTACTTCATTACTACGTGATGCGATCCAGAAAAAGCCCAGGATCTAGCCATCAAGTATGAGAAATATGCGAAAGAATGAGCCTGATGAGAGCAAATCCCAGACCTATCCCAGACCTAACTTGCGTTATCCTCTAAAATATTGATCGAAACCAGGTTTAATTGACTGTTTCAGCGTGGTACCACATTACTACCTGATACAATCCAGAAACAGCCCAGGATCTAGCCATGAAGTATGAGAAATATGCGAAAGTATGAGCCTGATGAGGGCAAATCCTAGACCTAACCCAGACCTAACATGCGTTATCCTCTAATATATTTATCAAGACCAGGTTTAATTGATTGTTTCAGTGTGGTCCCGCATTACTACGTGATACAATCCAGAAACAGCCCAGGATCTAGCCATGAAGTATGAGAAATATGCGAAAGTATGAGCCTGATGAGGGCAAATCCTAGACCTAACCCAAACCTAACATGCGCTATCCTCTAAAATAATTATCAAGACCAGGTTTAATTGAATGTTTCAGTGTGGTACCACATTACTACGTGATCCAAACCAGAAAAAACCCAGGATCAGTTCAACAAGTATGTGAAAAACGCGAAAGTATGAGCCTGATTAGGGCGAATCCCAGACCTATCCCAGACCTAACTTGCGTTATCCTCTAAAATATTGATCGAAACCAGGTTTAATTGACTGTTTCAGCGTGGTACCACATTACTACCTGATACAATCCAGAAACAGCCCAGGATCTAGCCATGAAGTATGAGAAATATGCGAAAGTATGAGCCTGATGAGGGCAAATCCTAGACCTAACCCAAACCTAACATGCGCTATCCTCTAAAATAATTATCAAGACCAGGTTTAATTGAATGTTTCAGTGTGGTACCACATTACTACGTGATCCAAACCAGAAAAAACCCAGGATCCGTTCAACAAGTATGTGAAGAATGCGAAAGTATGAGTCTGATGAGTGAAAATCCCAGACCTAACCTAGACCTAACATGCGTTATCTTCTAAAATATTGATGGAAACCTGGTTTAATTGACTGTTTCAGTGTTGTACTTCATTACTACGTGATGCGATCCAGAAAAAGCCCAGGATCTAGCCATCAAGTATGAGAAATATGCGAAAGAATGAGCCTGATGAGAGCAAATCCCAGACCTAACCCAGACCTAACATGCGTTATCCTCAAAAATATTGATCGAAACCTGGTTTAATCGACTGTTTCAGTGTGGTACCACATTACTATGTGATCCAAACCAGAAAATAACCCAGGATCAGTTCAACGAGTATGTGAAGTGTGCGAAAGTATGAGTCTGATGAGTGAAAATCCCAGACCTAACCTAGACCTAACATGCGTTATCCTCTAAAATATTGATGGAAACCTGGTTTAATTGACTGTTTCAGTGTTGTACTTCATTACTACGTGATCCAAACCAGAAAAAACCCAGGATCAGTTCAACAAGTATGTGAAAAACGCGAAAGTATGAGCCTGATTAGGGCGAATCCCAGACCTATCCCAGACCTAACTTGCGTTATCCTCTAAAATATTGATCGAAACCAGGTTTAATTGACTGTTTCAGCGTGGTACCACATTACTACCTGATACAATCCAGAAACAGCCCAGGATCTAGCCATGAAGTATGAGAAATATGCGAAAGTATGACCCTGATGAGGGCAAATCCTAGACCTAACCCAAACCTAACATGCGCTATCCTCTAAAATAATTATCAAGACCAGGTTTAATTGAATGTTTCAGTGTGGTACCACATTACTACGTGATCCAAACCAGAAAAAACCCAGGATCCGTTCAACAAGTATGTGAAGAATGCGAAAGTATGAGTCTGATGAGTGAAAATCCCAGACCTAACCTAGACCTAACATGCGTTATCCTCTAAAATATTGATGGAAACCTGGTTTAATTGACTGTTTCAGTGTTGTACTTCATTACTACGTGATGCGATCCAGAAAAAGCCCAGGATCTAGCCATCAAGTATGAGAAATATGCGAAAGAATGAGCCTGATGAGAGCAAATCGCAGACCTAAACCAGACCTAACATGCGTTATCCTCAAAAATATTGATCGAAACCTGGTTTAATCGACTGTTTCAGTGTGGTACCACATTACTATGTGATCCAAACCAGAAAATAACCCAGGATCAGTTCAACGAGTATGTGAAGTGTGCGAAAGTATGAGTCTGATTAGGGCAAATCCCAGACCTACCCCACACCTAACATGCGCTATCCTCTAAAATATTTATCAAGACCCGGTGTAATTGATTGTTTCAGTGTGGTCCCACATTACTACGTGATCCTATCCAGAAAAAGCCCAGGATCTAGCCATCAAGTATGAGTAATATGCGAAAGAATGAGCCTGATGAGAGTAAATCCCAGACCTAACCTAGACCTAACATGAATCATTCTCTAAAATATTGATCGAAACCAGGTTTAATTGACTGTTTCAGTGTGGTCCCACATTACTACGTGATCCAAACCAGAAAAAACCCAGGATCCGTTCAACAAGTATGTGAAGAATGCGAAAGTATGAGTCTGATGAGGGCAAATCTTAGACCTAACCTTGACCTAACATGCGCTATCCTCTAAAATATTTATCCAGACCAGGTTTCATTGAATGTTTCAGTGTGGTACCACTTTACTATGTGATCCAATCCAGAAATAGCCCAGCATCTAGCCATGAAGTATGACAAATATGCGAAAGTAAGAGCCTGATGAGGGCAAATCCTAGACCTATCCCAGACCTAACTTGCGTTATCCTCTAAAGTATTGATCGAAACCAGGTTTAATTGACTGTTTCAGCGTGGTACCACATTACTACGTGATACAATCCAGAAACAGCCCAGGATCTAGCCATGAAGGATGAGAAATATGGGAAAGTATGAGCCTGATGAGGGCAAATCCTAGTTCTAACCCAGACCTAACATGCGTTATCCTGTAAAATATTGATCGAAACCTGGTTTAATCGACTGTCTCAGAGTGGTACCACATTACTATGTGATCCAAACCAGAAAATATCCCAGGATCTGTTCAACGAGTATGTGAAGTGTGCGAAAGTATGAGTCTGATGAGGTCAAATCCCAGACCTATCCCAGACCTAACTTGCGTTATCCTCTAAAATATTGATCGAAACCAGGTTTAGTCGACTGTTTCAGTGTGGTACCACATTACTACGTGATCCAAACCAGAAAAAACCCAGGATTCGTTCAACAAGTATGTGAAGAATGCGAAAGTATGTGTCTGTTGAGTGAAAATCCCAGACCTAACCTAGACCTAACATGCGTTATCCTCTAAAATATTGATCCAAACCAGGTTTAATGGACTCTTCCAGTGTGGTACCACACTACTACGTGATCCAAACCAGAAAAAACCCAGGATCTGTTCAACAAGTATGTGAAAAACGCGAAATTATGAGCCTGATGAGGGCAAATCCCAGACCTAACTTGCGTTGTCCTCTAAGATATTGATGGAAACCAGGTTTAATTGACTGTTTCAGTGTTGTACTTCAATACTACGTGATGCGATCCAGAAAAAGCCCAGGATCTAGCCATCAAGTATGAGAAATATGCGAAAGAATGAGCCTGATGAGAGCAAATCCAAGACCTAACCTAGACCTAACATGAATTATTCTCTAAAATATTGATCGAAACCAGGTTTAATTGACTGTTTCAGTGTTGTACTTCATTACTACGTGATGCAATCCAGAAAAAGCTCAGGATCTAGCCATCCAGTATGGGAAATATGCGAAAGTATGAGCCTGATGAGGGCAAATCCTAGACCTAACCCAGACCTAACATGCGTTATCCTCTAAAATATTTATCAATACCAGGTTTAATTGAATGTTTCAGTGTGGTACCACATTACTACGTGACCCAAACCAGAAAAAACCCAGGATCTGTTCAACAAGTATGTGAAAAACGCGAAAGTATGAGCCTGATGAGGGCAAATCCCAGACCTATCCCAGACGTAACTTGCGTTATCCTCTAAAATATTGATCGAAACCAGGTTTAATTGACTGTTTCAGCGTGGTACCACATTACTACCTGATACAATCCAGAAACAGCCCAGGATCTAGCCATGAAGTATGAGAAATATGCGAAAGTATGAGCCTGATGAGGGCAAATCCTAGACCTAACCCAGACCTAACATGCGTTATCCTCTAATATATTTATCAAGACCAGGTTTAATTGATTGTTTCAGTGTGGTCCCGCATTACTACGTGATACAATCCAGAAACAGCCCAGGATCTAGCCATGAAGTATGAGAAATATGCGAAAGTATGAGCCTGATGAGGGCAAATCCTAGACCTATCCCAGACCTAACTTGCGTTATCCTCTAATATATTGATCGAAACCAGGTTTAATTAACTGTTTCAGCGTGGTACCACATTACTACGTGATAAAATCCAGAAACAGTCCAGGATCTAGCCATGAAGTATGAGCAATATGCGAAAGTATGAGCCTGATGAGGGCAAATCCTAGACCTAACCCAGACCTAACATGCGTTATCCTCTAAAATATTTATCAAGACCAGGTTTAATTGACTGTTTCAGTGTGGTCCCACATTACTACGTGATCCAGAACAGAAAAAACCCAGGGTCTAGCCATGAAGTATGAGAAATATGCGATAGTAAGAGCCTGATGAGGGCAAATCCTAGACCTATCCCAGACCTAACTTGCGTTATCCTCTAAAATATTGATCGAAACCAGGTTTAATTGACTGTTTCAGCGTGGTACCACGATACTACGTGATCCAAAGCAGAAAAAACCCTCGATCAGGTCAACATGTATGTTAAAACTGCGAAAGTATGACCCTGATGAGGGCAAATCCCAGGCCTAACCCAGACCTATCATGCGTTATCCTCTAAAATATTTATCAAGACCAGGTTTAATTGAATGTTTCAGTGTGGCACCACATTACTACGTGATGCAATCCAGAAAAAGCGCAGGATCTAGCCATCAAGTTTGAGAAATATGCGAAAGAATGAGCCTGATGAGAGCAAATCCTAGACCTAACCCAGACCTAACATGCGCTATCCTCTAGAATATTGATCGCAACCAAGTTTAATGGACTGTTTCAGTGTGGTACCACATTACTACGTGATCCAAACCAGAAAAAACCCAAGATCAGTTCAACAAGTATGTGAAAAACGCGAAAGTATGAGCCTGATTAGGGCGAATCCCAGACCTATCCCAGACCTAACTTGCGTTATCCTCTAAAATATTGATCGAAACCAGGTTTAATTGACTGTTTCAGCGTGGTACCACATTACTACCTGATACAATCCAGAAACAGCCCAGGATCTAGCCATGAAGTATGAGAAATATGCGAAAGTATGAGCCTGATGAGGGCAAATCCTAGACCTAACCCAGACCTAACATGCGCTATCCTCTAATATATTTATCAAGACCAGGTTTAATTGATTGTTTCAGTGTGGTCCCGCATTACTACGTGATACAATCCAGAAACAGCCCAGGATCTAGCCATGAAGTATGAGAAATATGCGAAAGTATGAGCCTGATTGGGGCAAGCTGGCCGCCTTCCGGGAGGAGCTCCTCGCCGGAAGAGCGGTCAGCAGGAAGGCGGTGCCTCCCCGACCTGTTCCGGTACAGTCGGCGAAGGCAAAGAAGGGCGGAGTGAAGGCTCCGCCCAGCGTTGCGGCACCAGGGCCCCGGGTCGCGACCCCCAAGGGGGGTGGTGTACCCGTGGTCGCGGTGGTCGCGTCCTCCACGGCACCCTCCCAAGGGGGGGTGGCGTGGAGTGAGGTGGTGGGGCGGAAGGCGAAGCGGGCGGCGAGGAAGGCCTCGCAACCGCAGCCTCCGCCTCCGCCGCCGGCGGCCAAGGTAAAGGCCGCGAAGGTCGGGAAGGCACGACCAGGTCGTCCCCCAAAAACGGCAGCGGTGACGCTGACCGTTGCGCAGGGGGGCGACCTGACCCTCGCGGAGGCGATGCGGCTCGCCAGGGAGAATATCTCCCTGGAAGAGCTGGGCATCGCCTCCGTGAGGGCGAAGAGGGCCGTGACCGGGGGTCTCTTGCTGGAGATCCCCGGTGCAGAAGGCGGCGCGAAGGCGGATCGTCTCGCCCAGAGGCTCCGGGAGCAGCTGGGCGAGCGAGGTGTCCGTGTCGCCCGGCCCACGAAGCGCACGGAGATGCGCGTTTGTGGGCTGGACGACTCGGTCAGCGCACAGGATGTGTCCCGTGCCCTTGCGAGGGCGGGGGACTGTCCTGTGGAGGACCTGCGGATCGGAGAGATCCGCAGGTCGCCCTCCGGCCTCGGGTCGGTGTGGGCCCGGTGCCCCCTCTCCGCCGCCCGTAAGGTGGCGGAATCCGGGAGGGTGTTGGTGGGGTGGGTTTCGGCGCGAGTGGAAATCCTCGCGCCGCGCCCGCTCCAGTGTCACCGCTGCCTCGAATTGGGCCACGTGAGGCAGTGGTGCACCTCGCCGGTGGACCGCAGCGGTCAGTGTTACCGCTGCGGTGCCAAAGAGCACCGTGCGAGCCAGTGCTCGGCGGCCCCCCACTGCCCGCTGTGTGCGGACATGGGGAGGCCAGCCGATCACAGGGTGGGGAGCAAGAAGTGCTCCCCCCCCTCCCGGAAGGAGAGGAAGAGGCGGGCTGCACCGGCTCCGGTGCCGAGGGCGGTGGCATCGTCCTCCATGGAGGTGGACGGTGCTACGGGGACGGACGGCCGGGAGGAGGCTGGCGCGGCCATTAATTAATGCCGCCCCGCCTCCTCCTCCAGGCCAACCTCAACCACTGCCGCGCGGCACAGGACTTGATGTCCCAAGTCCTCGCGGAGTGGGGGGTTGGCCTGGCGGTCGCCGCCGAGCCGTACCGCGTCCCTGATCACCCTCATTGGGTGGGCGACGCGGACGGCTTGGTGGCGACGGTATGGGGAGGGGGCGACGGGTCCCCACCGTTCTCCTTGTTGGAGCGCGGTCGGGGATTCGTCGCCGTGGACTGGGGGGGAGTCGCTGTGGTGGGGTGCTACATTTCGCCCCGTAGCGGTCACGCTGCGTTCGAGCTGTACTTGGCCGAGGTCGCGGCATGCGTGCAGCGCTACGCGGCCCGGCCGGTGCTGGTCCTGGGGGATTTTAATGCCAAGTCGGTGGCTTGGGGATCCCCCAGGACCTCCGTTCGCGGCGGGATCCTGGGCGATTGGGCGGCGGGGCTCGACCTCCGGGTATTGAACCGGGGGTCGGAGCACACATGCGTGCGGCGATATGGGGGGTCCATCGTGGATGTTGGATTCGCGACCCCCAACGCCGTGCGCATGGTGTCGGGTTGGCACGTGGTCGCGGGGGCAGAGACACTCTCCGATCACCGGTACATCCGGATGGAGGTCTCTGCCGCCGCGAGTGCATCCCGACACGGCCGCCTGCGTGGCACCCCACCACGCCGCTGGGCGCTTCGGCGCCTGGACAAGGACGCCCTGATGGCAGCTGCCCTCGCTGCAACTTGGCCGCAGGGAGCGGCCGAGTTGCCGAGCATAGAGGGGGAGGTCGCCCGGCTCGGTGCATTGGTCGCGGGTATTTGCGACGCGGCGATGCCTCGGGTCGGGCGGGCTTCTCCTCGCCGGGCGGTGTACTGGTGGTCGGATGCGATCGCGGAGTTGCGAGTCGCGACTGTCCGCGCCCGACGCCAGTACACCCGCGCGCGCCGTCGTCAACGTACAGGCGACGGCGTGGCGCGAGCGAGGGCAGCTGATGACCTGTATGGAGCATACCGCGTGGCGCGGGTTGCTCTGCAGGTCGCCATCAAACGGGCCAAGACCCAGGCATGGAAGGAGCTCCTCCAGACCCTTGATGACGATCCATGGGGGCGCCCATATAAGGTGGTGCTGAATAAGCTCCGCCCGTGGGCGCCCCCCGTCACCGAGGGTCTTGACCCCCGGCTGCTGGAGGACGTGGTCAATACACTCTTCCCAATTGGGGAGAGGGGACCGCGTCCTCCGGCGGCGGCGGCTGTCCCAGTGGAGTGGACGGCCGAGCTGGGGGTCACGCAGGAGGAGCTGGCAGCGGCCATCAGACGGCTCGGGGTTCGTAATACGGCCCCGGGTCCGGATGGTGTGCCCGGCCGGGTTTGGGTCTTGACCCAGGGCGTCCTTGGGGCCGACCTCAGGCGGTTGTTCGACCGCTGCCTGAGGGACGGGCGATTCCCCCCCAGTTGGAAGGTGGCGAGGATGGTCCTCCTCCGGAAGGAGGGTCGGCCCGCGGAGTCTCCCTCCGCATACCGGCCCATTTGTCTCCTCGACGAGGTGGGCAAGCTCTTCGAGCGTGTGATTGCTGCCCGCCTCGTCGAGCACCTGTCGCGGGGTGATCCCGGTCTGGCCGACTGCCAGTTCGGTTTCCGGGGGTCCGATCGACTATCGACGCGATAGGTCGTGTGAGGGCCCTCTCGGAGGCGGCCGTCTCTCGGGGAGGGGTGGCATTGGCAGTATCCTTGGATATTGCCAATGCCTTTAACACCCTCCCCTGGGAAGAGATAAGGAGGGGACTCGAATATCATCGAGTCCCCCCTTGTCTCAGGGCGGTCGTCGGGGATTATCTCCGCGGCAGGTGGATCGAGTATCCGGGCCAGGATGGTGATATGCGGAGGGAGGTGTACTGCGGTGTTCCGCAGGGGTCGGTCCTCGGGCCACTCCTGTGGAACATCGCGTACGACTCGGTGTTGCGGGCCGGCCTCCCCGACGGCGTCAGCACGGTGTGTTATGCGGATGACACACTGGTGCTGGCCGTCGGGGCGCACTGGGGGACGGCCATGCGTCGCGCGGAGGAGGGCTCGCAACGCGTCGTCGACCGGATCAGGGGGATGGGGATGACGGTGGCGGTCCATAAGACCGAGGTGATTGCGTTTCATTCACCTCGGCAGGATCCGCCACCCCCTCTGATTCGGGTGGGTGGGGCTGACATCGAGGTGAAGCCCCAGATCAGGTATCTAGGGCTGATCCTCGATAGCCACTGGCGTTTCGAGAAGCATTTCCGCTGCCTGGTCCCCCGGTTGGAAAGGATGGTTGCGGCTCTGGGCCGGATCCTGCCCAACCTGGGGGGCCCGGCGGGCCGAGTTCGTCGCCTCTATGTGGCAATGGTCCAGTCGGTGGCCCTATACGGGGCCCCCGTCTGGGCGGACGACCTGGCTGCCTCCCGGCGCAGCATGACTATGCTGCGTCGGGTGCAGAGGCGCATGGCGCTCAGGGTCGTCCGCGGGTATCGGACCATGTCACATGAGGCGGCGACGGTTCTAGCGGGGATGCCGCCCATGGACCTGCTCGCGCGGTCGCACGCGGTGATGTATCGGCACCGCGTCGACCGTCGCGCGGGGGTGGGGGCGGTCCCGGGCGGGCAGGAACCTGCTTGGGGCGATTTGAAGCGCCAGGCCCGGCAGTCCGTGTTCCTCACGTGGCAGGAGCGGCTGGCTCTGCCAACAGCGGGGCACCGGACTGTCGGGGCTGTTCGGCCACTCCTGAAGGAGTGGCTGGACAGAGGCCATGGCAGCCTCACCTACCGGCTGGCACAGGTATTTTCCGGGCATGGCAGCTTCGGAAGATACCTGTGCCGGATAGGGAAGGAGCCGACGGCGCGTTGCTGCCACTGCGACGCTGAGCAGGACACGGCGGATCATACCCTGGAGGTATGCCCCGCGTGGGAGGGGGAGCGCCGTGTCCTGGTCGGCGTCGTCGGGCGGGATGTCTCGCTGCCGGGCGTGGTGCGCGCCATGCTCGGCAGCGAGGAGAAGTGGAGGGCCGTGGCCTCCTTCTGCGAGAACGTAATGTTGCAGAAGGAGGCCGCGGGGAGGGAGCGCGAGCTTCAGCGGCGTGCTGAAGCGCGCGCTCGTGCGGTGGCCCGAGGTCGTCGCCCGGTCGCGAGGCGTCGCGGGCGGCCGCCTCGGCGTGGCGGATGACCTAGGCTGGGAGGGGGGTCCTGAGGGGACCCTCCTCCCGCCAGGCGGCGCCGGGTCGGACCGGTTGGGGGTAGGAGTGCCTTCCCCTACCGGTCCGACGCAAGGGGAGGCACCCTCGGCGGTCTGGTGCGGCCATGAACGCCCGGCCGCCGAGGGGTGGAAACGGGGTCGCGGGCGGTTGCGAGTTGGGGCTCGCAGCCGCCACTAAACGCGGCCCCGGGACGGATAGCGGCGGGATGGAGTGGCCCCGTCCCGCCGCTATGAGGCAGTGTGTCTACTGGGGGGACCGATTGTCCCCCCGGGGGATGGGCGCGAAAGCGCGGGCACGGGGAGGATACCGGAAGAATGCTTCGAGCGATTCCCGGTATCCTCCCAAAGCGTGCCGAAGGGTCACCGTGGGGTTTTTATTGGGTAGGTCCCGCGCCTGTCGTTGTACGGGCGCGGGGAATCCCACACACCCCTCCCACCTCTCCCCAAGGAGGTGGGAGGGAGTCTTTCGAAGATTTTCCCCACGACAAAAAAAAAAAAAAAAAAAAAAAGTATGAGCCTGATGAGGGCAAATCCTAGACCTATCCCAGACCTAACTTGCGTTATCCTCTAATATATTGATCGAAACCAGGTTTAATTAACTGTTTCAGCGTGGTACCACATTACTACGTGATAAAATCCAGAAACAGTCCAGGATCTAGCCATGAAGTATGAGCAATATGCGAAAGTATGAGCCTGATGAGGGCAAATCCTAGACCTAACCCAGACCTAACATGCGTTATCCTCTAAAATATTTATCAAGACCAGGTTTAATTGACTGTTTCAGTGTGGTCCCACATTACTACGTGATCCAGAACAGAAAAAACCCAGGGTCTGTTCTACATGTATGAGAAATATGCGAAAGAATGAGCCTGATGAGAGCAAATCCCAGACCTAACCTAGACCTAACATGAACAATTCTCTAAAATATTGATCGAAACCAGGTGTAATTGACTGTTTCAGTGTGGTCCCACATTACTACGTGATCCAAACCGGAAAAACCCCAGGATCCGTTCAAGAAGTATGTGAAGAATGCGAAAGTATGAGTCTGATGAGTGAAAATCCCAGGCCTAACCTAGACCTAACATGAACTATTCTCTAAAATATTGATCAAAACCAGATTTAATTGACTGTTTCAGTGTGGTCCCACATTACTACGTGATCCAAACCAGAAAAAACCCAGGGTCCGTTCAACAAGTATGTGAAGAATGCGAAAGTATGGGTCTGATGAGTGAAAATCCCAGGCCTATCCTAGACCTAACATGCGTTACCCTCAAAAATATTGATCGAAACCTGTTTTAATCGACTGTTTCAGTGTGGTACCATATTACTATGTGATCCAAACCAGAAAATAACCCAGGATCTGTTCAACGAGTATGTGAAGGGTGCGAAAGTATGAGTCTGACGAGGTCAAATCCCAGACCTATCCCAGACCTAACTTGCGTTATCCTCTAAAATATTGATCGAAACCAGGTTTTATCGACTGTTTCAGTGTGGTACCACATTACTACGTGATCCAAACCAGTAAAAACCCAGGATCAGTTCAACAAGTATGTGAAAAACGCGAAAGTATGAGCCTGATTAGGGCGATTCCCAGACCTATCCCAGAACTAACTTGCGTTGTCCTCTAAAATATTGATCCAAAGCAGGTTTAATGGACTGTTTCAGTGTGGCACCACTTTACTACGTGATCCAAAGCAGAAAAAACCCTCGATCAGGTCAACATGTATGTTAAAACTGCGAAAGTATGACCCTGATGAGGGCAAATCCCAGGCCTAACCCAGACCTATCATGCGTTATACTCTAAAATATTTATCAAGACCAGGTTTAATTGAATGTTTCAGTGTGGCACACATTACTACGTGATGCAATCCAGAAAAAGCGCAGGATCTAGCCATCAAGTTTGAGAAATATGCGAAAGAATGAGCCTGATGAGAGCAAATCCTAGACCTAACCCAGACCTAACATGCGCTATCCTCTAGAATATTGATCGCAACCAAGTTTAATGGACTGTTTCAGTGTGGCACCACATTACTACGTGATCCAAACCAGAAAAAACCCAGGATCAGTTCAACAAGTATGTGAAAAACGCGAAAGTATGAGCCTGATTAGGGCGAATCCCAGACCTATCCCAGACCTAACTTGCGTTATCCTCTAAAATATTGATCGAAACCAGGTTTAATTGACTGTTTCAGCGTGGTACCACATTACTACCTGATACAATCCAGAAACAGCCCAGGATCTAGCCATGAAGTATGAGAAATATGCGAAAGTATGAGCCTGATGAGGGCAAATCCTAGACCTAACCCAAACCTAACATGCGCTATCCTCTAAAATAATTATCAAGACCAGGTTTAATTGAATGTTTCAGTGTGGTACCACATTACTACGTGATCCAAACCAGAAAAAACCCAGGATCCGTTAAACAAGTATGTGAAGAATGCGAAAGTATGAGTCTGATGAGTGAAAATCCCAGACCTAACCTAGACCTAACATGCGTTATCCTCTAAAATATTGATGGAAACCTGGTTTAATTGACTGTTTCAGTGTTGTACTTCATTACTACGTGATGCGATCCAGAAAAAGCCCAGGATCTAGCCATCAAGTATGTCAAATATGCGAAAGAATGAGCCTGATGAGAGCAAATCCCAGACCTAACCCAGACCTAACATGCGTTATCCTCAAAAATATTGATCGAAACCTGGTTTAATCGACTGTTTCAGTGTGGTACCACATTACTATGTGATCCAAACCAGAGAATAACCCAGGATCAGTCCAACGAGTATGTGAAGTGTGCGAAAGTATGAGTCTGATTAGGGCAAATCCCAGACCTACCCCAGACCTAACATGCGCTATCCTCTAAAATATTTATCAAGACCCGGTGTAATTGATTGTTTCAGTGTGGTCCCACATTACTACGTGATCCTATCCAGAAAAAGCCCAGGATCTAGCCATCAAGTATGAGTAATATGCGAAAGAATGAGCCTGATGAGAGTAAATCCCAGACCTAACCTAGACCTAACATGAATCATTCTCTAAAATATTGATCGAAACCAGGTTTAATGGACTGTTTCAGCGTGGTACCACATTACTACCTGATACAATCCAGAAACAGCCCAGGATCTAGCCATGAAGTATGAGAAATATGCGAAAGTATGAGCCTGATGAGGGCAAATCGTAGACCTAACCCAAACCTAACATGCGCTATCCTCTAAAATAATTATCAAGACCAGGTTTAATTGAATGTTTCAGTGTGGTACCACGTTACTACGTGAACCAAACCAGAAAAACCCCAGGATCCGTTCAACAAGTATGTGAAGAATGCGAAAGTATGAGTCTGATGAGTGAAAATCCCAGGCCTGACCTAGACCTAACATGCGTTATCCTCTAAAATATTGATCGAAACCAGGTTTTATCGACTGTTTCAGTGTGGTACCACATTACTACGTGATCCAAACCAGTAAAAACCCAGGATCAGTTCAACAAGTATGTGAAAAACGCGAAAGTATGAGCCTGATTAGGGCGATTCCCAGACCTATCCCAGAACTAACTTGCGTTGTCCTCTAAAATATTGATCCAAAGCAGGTTTAATGGACTGTTTCAGTGTGGCACCACTTTACTACGTGATCCAAAGCAGAAAAAACCCTCGATCAGGTCAACATGTATGTTAAAACTGCGAAAGTATGACCCTGATGAGGGCAAATCCCAGGCCTAACCCAGACCTATCATGCGTTATCCTCTAAAATATTTATCAAGACCAGGTTTAATTGAATGTTTCAGTGTGGCACACATTACTACGTGATGCAATCCAGAAAAAGCGCAGGATCTAGCCATCAAGTTTGAGAAATATGCGAAAGAATGAGCCTGATGAGAGCAAATCCTAGACCTAACCCAGACCTAACATGCGCTATCCTCTAGAATATTGATCGCAACCAAGTTTAATGGACTGTTTCAGTGTGGCACCACATTACTACGTGATCCAAACCAGAACAAACCCAGGATCAGTTCAACAAGTATGTGAAAAACGCGAAAGTATGAGCCTGATTAGGGCGAATCCCAGACCTATCCCAGACCTAACTTGCGTTATCCTCTAAAATATTGATCGAAACCAGGTTTAATTGACTGTTTCAGCGTGGTACCACATTACTACCTGATACAATCCAGAAACAGCCCAGGATCTAGCCATGAAGTATGAGAAATATGCGAAAGTATGAGCCTGATGAGGGCAAATCCTAGACCTAACCCAAACCTAACATGCGCTATCCTCTAAAATAATTATCAAGACCAGGTTTAATTGAATGTTTCAGTGTGGTACCACATTACTACGTGATCCAAACCAGAAAAAACCCAGGATCCGTTAAACAAGTATGTGAAGAATGCGAAAGTATGAGTCTGATGAGTGAAAATCCCAGACCTAACCTAGACCTAACATGCGTTATCCTCTAAAATATTGATGGAAACCTGGTTTAATTGACTGTTTCAGTGTTGTACTTCATTACTACGTGATGCGATCCAGAAAAAGCCCAGGATCTAGCCACCAAGTATGTGAAATATGCGAAAGAATGAGCCTGATGAGAGCAAATCCCAGACCTAACCCAGACCTAACATGCGTTATCCTCAAAAATATTGATCGAAACCTGGTTTAATCGACTGTTTCAGTGTGGTACCACATTACTATGTGATCCAAACCAGAAAATAACCCAGGATCAGTTCAACGAGTATGTGAAGTGTGCGAAAGTATGAGTCTGATTAGGGCAAATCCCAGACCTACCCCAGACCTAACATGCGCTATCCTCTAAAATATTTATCAAGACCCGGTGTAATTGATTGTTTCAGTGTGGTCCCACATTACTACGTGATCCTATCCAGAAAAAGCCCAGGATCTAGCCATCAAGTATGAGTAATATGCGAAAGAATGAGCCTGATGAGAGTAAATCCCAGACCTAACCTAGACCTAACATGAATCATTCTCTAAAATATTGATCGAAACCAGGTTTAATGGACTGTTTCAGCGTGGTACCACATTACTACCTGATACAATCCAGAAACAGCCCAGGATCTAGCCATGAAGTATGAGAAATATGCGAAAGTATGAGCCTGATGAGGGCAAATCCTAGACCTAACCCAAACCTAACATGCGCTATCCTCTAAAATAATTATCAAGACCAGGTTTAATTGAATGTTTCAGTGTGGTACCACGTTACTACGTGAACCAAACCAGAAAAACCCCAGGATCCGTTCAACAAGTATGTGAAGAATGCGAAAGTATGAGTCTGATGAGTGAAAATCCCAGGCCTGACCTAGACCTAACATGCGTTATCCTCTAAAATATTGATCGAAACCAGGTTTAATTGACTGTTTCAGTGTGGTCCCACATTACTACGTGATCCAAACCAGAAAAAACCCAGGATCCGTTCAACAAGTATGTGAAGAATGCGAAAGTATGAGTCTGATGAGGGCAAATCTTAGACCTAACCTTGACCTAACATGGGTTATCCTCTAAAATATTTATCCAGACCAGGTTTCATTGAATGTTTCAGTGTGGTACCACTTTACTATGTGATCCAATCCAGAAATAGCCCAGCATCTAGCCATGAAGTATGACAAATATGCGAAAGTAAGAGCCTGATGAGGGCAAATCCTAGACCTATCCCAGACCTAACTTGCGTTATCCTCTAAAGTATTGATCGAAACCAGGTTTAATTGACTGTTTCAGCGTGGTACCACATTACTACGTGATACAATCCAGAAACAGCCCAGGATCTAGCCATGAAGGATGAGTAATATGGGAAAGTATGAGCCTGATGAGGGCAAATCCTAGTCCTAACCCAGACCTATCATGCGTTATCCTCTAAAATATTTATCAAGACCAGGTTTAATTGAATGTTTCAGTGTGGCACCACATTACTACGTGGTGCAATCCAGAAAAAGCGCAGGATCTAGCCATCAAGTTTGAGAAATATGCGAAAGAATGAGCCTGATGAGAGCAAATCCTAGACCTAATCCAGACCTAACATGCGCTATCCTCTAGAATATTGATCGCAACCAAGTTTAATGGACTGTTTCAGTGTGGTACCACATTACTACGTGATCCAAACCAGAAAAAACCCAGGATCAGTTCAACAAGTATGTGAAAAACGCGAAAGTATGAGCCTGATTAGGGCGAATCCCAGACCTATCCCAGACCTAACTTGCGTTATCCTCTAAAATATTGATCGAAACCAGGTTTAATTGACTGTTTCAGCGTGGTACCACATTACTACCTGATACAATCCAGAAACAGCCCAGGATCTAGCCATGAAGTATGAGAAATATGCGAAAGTATGAGCCTGATGAGGGCAAATCCTAGACCTAACCCAAAGCTAACATGCGCTATCCTCTAAAATAATTATCAAGACCAGGTTTAATTGAATGTTTCAGTGTGGTACCACATTACTACGTGATCCAAACCAGAAAAAACCCAGGATCCGTTCAACAAGTATGTGAAGAATGCGAAAGTATGAGTCTGATGAGTGAAAATCCCAGACCTAACCTAGACCTAACATGCGTTATCCTCTAAAATATTGATGGAAACCTGGTTTAATTGACTGTTTCAGTGTTGTACTTCATTACTACGTGATGCGATCCAGAAAAAGCCCAGGATCTAGCCATCAAGTATGAGAAATATGCGAAAGAATGAGCCTGATGAGAGCAAATCCCAGACCTAGCCCAGGCCTAACATGCGTTATCCTCAAAAATATTGATCGAAACCTGGTTTAATCGACTGTTTCAGTGTGGTACCACATTACTATGTGATCCAAATCAGAAAATAACCCAGGATCACTTCAACGAGTATGTGAAGTGTGCGAAAGTATGAGTCTGATTAGGGCAAATCCCAGACCTACCCCAGACCTAACATGCGCTATCCTCTAAAATAGTTATCAAGACCCGGTGTAATTGATTGTTTCAGTGTGGTACCACTTTACTACGTGATCCAATCCAGAAATAGCCCAGGATCTGTTCAACGAGTATGTGAAGGGAGCGAAAGTATGAGTCTGATGAGTGAAAATCCCAGGCCTGACCTAGACCTAACATGCGTTATCCTCTAAAATAATGAGCGAAACGAGGTTTAATGGACTGTTTCAGTGTGGTACAACACTACTACGGGATCCAAACCAGAAAAAACCCAGGATCTGTTCAACAAGTATGTGAAAAACGCGAAAGTATGAGCCTGATGAGGGCAAATCCCAGACCTATCCCAGACCTAACATGCGTTGTCCTCTGAAGTATTGATGGAAACCAGGTTTAATTGACTGTTTCAGTGTTGTACTTCATTACTACGTGATGCAATCCAGAAAAAGCCCAGGATCTAGCCATCAAGTATGAGAAATATGCGAAAGACTGAGCCTGATGAGAGCAAATCCCAGACCTAACCTAGACCTAACATGAATTATTCTCTAAGATATTGGTCGAAACCAGGTTTAATTGACTGTTTCAGTGTGGTCCCACATTACTACGTGATCCAAACCAGAAAAAACGCAGGATCCGTTCAACAAGTATGTGAAGAATGCGAAAGTATGAGCCTGATGAGTGAAAATCCCAGGCCTAACCTAGACCTAACATGCGTTATCCTCAAAAATATTGATCGAAACCTGGTTTAATCGACTGTTTCAGTTTGGTACCACATTACTATGTGATCCATACCAGAAAATAACCCAGGATCTGTTCAACGAGTATGTGAAGGGAGCGAAAGTATGAGTCTGATGAGGTCAAATCCCAGACCTATCCCAGATCTAAACATGCGTTATCCTCTAAAATATTTATCAAGACCAGGTTTAATTGATTGTTTCAGTGTGGTCCCACATTACTACGTGATCCAAACCAGAAAAAACCCAGGATCTAGCCATCAAGTATGAGAAATATGCGAAAGAATGAGCCTGATGAGAGCAAATCCCAGACCTAACCCAGACCTAACATGCGTTATCCTCTAAAATATTTATCAAGACCAGGTTTAATTGAATGTTTCAGTGTGGTCCCACATTACTACGTGATCCAAACCAGAAAAAACCCAGGATCTGTTCAACAAGTATGTTAAAACTGCGACAGTATGACCCTGATGAGGGCAAATCCCAGGCCTAAACTAGACCTAACATGAATTATTCTCTAAAATATTGATCAAAACCAGGTTTATTTGACTGTTTCAGTGTGGTACCACATTACTACGTGATCCAATCCGGAAATAGCCCAGGATCTAGCCATGAAGTATGAGAAATATGCGAAAGTATGAGCCTGATGAGGGCAAATCCTAGACCTAACCCAGACCTAACATGCGTTATTCTCTAAAATATTTATCAAGACCAGGTTTAATTGAATGTTTCAGTGTGGTACCACAATACTACGTGATCCAATCCAGAAAAAACCCAGGATCCGTTCAACAAGTATGTGAAGAATGCGAAAGTATGAGTCTGATCAGTGAAAATCTCAGGCCTTACCTAGACCTAACTTGCGTTGTCCTCTAAAATATTGTTGGAAACCAGGTTTCATTGACTGTTTCAGTGTGGTACTACATTACTACGTGATGCAATCCAGAAAAAGCCCAGGATCTAGCCATCAAGTATGGGAAATATGCGAAAGTATGAGCCTGATGAGGGCAAATCCTAGACCTAACCCAGACCTAACATGCGTTATCCTCTAAAATATTGATCGAAACCAGGTTTAATTGACTGTTTCAGCGTGGTACCACATTACAACGTGATACAATCCAGAAACAGCCCAGGATCTAGCCAAGAAGTATGAGCAATATGCGAAAGTATGAGCCTGATGAGGGCAAATCCTAGACCTAACCCAATCCTAACATGCGTTATCCTCTAAAATATTCATCAAGACCAGGTTTAATTGAATGTTTCAGTGTGGTACCACATTACTACGTGAACCAAACCAGAAAAAACCCAGGATCTAGCCATCAAGTATGAGAAATATGCGAAAGAATGAGCCTGATGAGAGCAAATCCCAGACCTAACCTAGAGGTAACTTGCGTTATCCTCTAAAATATTGATCGAAACCAGGTTTAATTGACTGTTTCAGCGTGGTACCACATTACAACGTGATACAATCCAGAAACAGCCCAGGATCTAGCCAAGAAGTATGAGCAATATGCGAAAGTATGAGCCTGATGAGGGCAAATCCTAGACCTAACCCAATCCTAACATGCGTTATCCTCTAAAATATTTATCAAGACCAGGTTTAATTGATTGTTTCAGTGTGGTCCCACATTACTACGTGATCCAATCCAGAAACAGCCCAGGATCTAGCCATGAAGTATGAGAAATATGCGAAAGTATGAGCCTGATGAGGGCAAATCCTAGACCTAACCCAAACCTAACATGCGCTATCCTCTAAAATAATTATCAAGACCAGATTTAATTGAATGTTTCAGTGTGGTACCACATTACTACGTGATCCAAACCAGAAAAAACCCAGGATCCGTTCAACAAGTATGTGGAGAATGCGAAAGTATGAGTCTGATGAGTGAAAATCCCAGACCTAACCTAGACCTAACATGCGTTATCATCTAAAATATTGATGGAAACCTGGTTTAATTGACTGTTTCAGTGTTGTACTTCATTACTACGTGATGCGATCCAGAAAAAGCCCAGGATCTAGCCATCAAGTATGAGAAATATGCGAAAGAATGAGCCTGATGAGAGCAAATCCCAGACCTAGCCCAGGCCTAACATGCGTTATCCTCAAAAATATTGATCGAAACCTGGTTTAATCGACTGTTTCAGTGTGGTACCACATTACTATGTGATCCAAACCAGAAAATAACCCAGGATCACTTCAACGAGTATGTGAAGTGTGCGAAAGTATGAGTCTGATTAGGGCAAATCCCAGACCTACCCCAGACCTAACATGCGCTATCCTCTAAAATAGTTATCAAGACCCGGTGTAATTGATTGTTTCAGTGTGGTCCCACATTACTACGTGATCCAAACCAGAAAAAACCCAGGATCCGTTCAACAAGTATCTGAAGAATGCGAAAGTATGAGTCTGATGAGGGCAAATCTTAGACCTAACCTTGACCTGACATGCGTTATCCTCTAAAATATTTATCCAGACCAGGTTTCATTGAATGTTTCAGTGTGGTACCACTTTACTATGTGATCCAATCCAGAAATAGCCCAGCATCTAGCCATCAAGTATGAGTAATATGCGAAAGAATGAGCCTGATGAGAGTAAATCCCAGACCTAACCTAGACCTAACATGAATTATTCTCTAAGATATTGGTCGAAACCAGGTTTAATTGACTGTTTCAGTGTGGTCCCACATTACTACGTGATCCAAACCAGAAAAAACCCAGGATCCGTTCAACTAGTATGTGAAGAATGCGAAAGTATGAGCCTGATGAGGGCAAATCTTAGACCTAACCCAGACCTAAGATGCGTTATCCTCTAAAATATTTATCCAGACCAGGTTTCATTGAATGTTTCAGTGTGGTACCACTTTACTACGTGATCCAATCCAGAAATAGCCCAGGATCTGTTCAACGAGTATGTGAAGGGAGCGAAAGTATGAGTCTGATGAGTGAAAATCCCAGGCCTGACCTAGACCTAACATGCGTTATCCTCTAAAATAATGAGCGAAACGAGGTTTAATGGACTGTTTCAGTGTGGTACAACACTACTACGGGATCCAAACCAGAAAAAACCCAGGATCTGTTCAACAAGTATGTGAAGAATGCGAAAGTATGAGCCTGATGAGTGAAAATCCCAGGCCTAACCTAGACCTAACATGCGTTATCCTCAAAAATATTGATCGAAACCTGGTTTAATCGACTGTTTCAGTTTGGTACCACATTACTATGTGATCCATACCAGAAAATAACCCAGGATCTGTTCAACGAGTATGTGAAGGGAGCGAAAGTATGAGTCTGATGAGGTCAAATCCCAGACCTATCCCAGATCTAACTTGCGTTATCCTCTAAAATATTGATCGAAACCAGGTTTAATCGACTGTTTCAGTGTGGTACCACATTACTACGTGATCCAAACCAGAAAAGACCCAGGATCAGTTCATCAAGTACGTGAAAAACGCGAAAGTAAGAGCCTAATGAGGGCAAATCCCAGACCTATCCCAGACGTAACTTGCGTTATCCTCTAAAATATTGATCGAAACCAGGTTTAATTGACTGTTTCAGCGTGGTACCACATTACAACGTGATACAATCCAGAAACAGCCCAGGATCTAGCCAAGAAGTATGAGCAATATGCGAAAGTATGAGCCTGATGAGGGCAAATCCTAGACCTAACCCAATCCTAACATGCGTTATCCTCTAAAATATTCATCAAGACCAGGTTTAATTGAATGTTTCAGTGTGGTACCACATTACTACGTGAACCAAACCAGAAAAAACCCAGGATCTAGCCATCAAGTATGAGAAATATGCGAAAGAATGAGCCTGATGAGAGCAAATCCCAGACCTAACCTAGAGGTAACTTGCGTTATCCTCTAAAATATTGATCGAAACCAGGTTTAATCGACTGTTTCAGCGTGGTATCACATTACTACGTGATACAATCCAGAAACAGCCCAGGATCTAGCCATGAAGTATGAGAAATATGCGAAAGTATGAGCGTGATGAGGGCAAATCCTAGACCTAACCCAATCCTAACATGCGTTATCCTCTAAAATATTTATCAAGACCAGGTTTAATTGAATGTTTCAGTGTGGTCCCACATTACTACGTGATCCAAACCAGAAAAAACCCAGGATCTGTTCAACAAGTATGTTAAAACTGCGACAGTATGACCCTGATGAGGGCAAATCCCAGGCCTAAACTGGACCTAACATGCGTTGTCGTCTAGAATATTGATGGAAACCAGGTTTAATTGACTGTTTCAGTGTTGTACTTCATTACTACGTGATGCAATCCAGAAAAAGCCCAGGATCTAGCCGTCAAGTATGAGAAATATGCGAAAGAATGAGCCTGATGGGAGCAAATCCCAGACCTAACCTAGACCTAACATGAATTATTCTCTAAAATATTGATCAAAACCAGGTTTATTTGACTGTTTCAGTGTGGTACCACATTACTACGTGATCCAATCCGGAAATAGCCCAGCATCTAGCCATGAAGTATGAGAAATATGCGAAAGTATGAGCCTGATGAGGGCAAATCCTAGACCTAACCCATACCTAACATGCGTTATCCTCTAAAATATTTATCAAGACCAGGTTTAATTGAATGTTTCAGTGTGGTACCACATTACTACGTGATCCAAACCAGAAGAAACCCAGGATCCGTTCAACAAGTATGTGAAGAATGCGAAAGTATGAGTCTGATCAGTGAAAATCTCAGGCCTAACCTAGAGGTAACTTGCTTTATCCTCTAAAATATTGATCGAAACCAGGTTTAATCGACTGTTTCAGCGTGGTATCACATTACTACGTGACACAATCCAGAAACAGCCCTGGATCTAGCCATGAAGTATGAGAAATATGCGAAAGTATGAGCCTGATGAGGGCAAATCCTAGACCTAACCCAATCCTAACATGCGTTATCCTCTAAAATATTTATCAAGACCAGGTTTAATTGAATGTTTCAGTGTGGTACCACATTACTACATGACCCAAACCAGAAAAAACCCAGGATCTGTTCAACAAGTATGTGAAAAACGCGAAAGTATAAGTCTGATGAGGTCAAATCCCAGACCAATCCCAGACTTAACTTGCGTTATCCTCTACAATATTGATGGAAACCAGGTTTAATGGACTGTTTCAGTGTGGCACCACATTACTATGTGATCCAAACCAGAGAATAACCCAGGATCTGTTCAACGAGTATGTGAAGGGTGCGAAAGTATGAGTCTGATGAGGTCAAATCCCAGACCTATCCCAGATCTAACTTGCGTTATCCTCTAAAATATTGATCGAAACCAGGTTTAATCGACTGTTTCAGTGTGGTACCACATTACTACGTGATCCAAACCATAGAATAACCCAGGATCTGTTCAACGAGTATGTGAAGTGTGCGAAAGTATGAGTCTGATGAGGGCAAATCCCAGGCCTAAACTAGACCTAACATGCGTTGTCCTCTAGAATATTGATGGAAACCAGGTTTAATTGACTGTTTCAGTGTTGTACTTCATTACTACGTGATGCGATCCAGAAAAAGCCCTGGATCTAGCCATCAAGTATGAGAAATATGCGAAAGAATGAGCCTGATGAAAGCAAATCCCAGACCTAACACAGACCTAACATGCGTTATCCTCAAAAATATTGATCGAAACCTGGTTTAATCGACTGTTTCAGTGTGGTACCACATTACTATGTGATCCAAACCAGAAAATAACCCAGGATCAGTTCAACGAGTATGTGAAGTGTGCGAAAGTATGAGTCTGATGAGGGCAAATCCCAGGCCTAAACTAGACCTAACATGCGTTGTCCTCTAGAATATTGATGGAAACCAGGTTTAATTGACTGTTTCAGTGTTGTACTTCATTACTACGTGATGCAATCCAGAAAAAGCCCAGGATCTAGCCATCAAGTATGAGTAATATGCGAAAGAATGAGCCTGATGAGAGTAAATCCCAGACCTAACCTAGACCTAACATGCGTTATATTCTAAATTATTTATCAAGACCAGGTTTAATTGAATGTTTCAGTGTGGTACCACATTACTACGTGATCCAAACCAGAAAAAACCCAGGATCCGTTAAACAAGTATGTGAAGAATGCGAAAGTATGAGTCTGATGAGTGAAAATCCCAGGCCTGGCCTAGACCTAACATGCGTTATCCTCTAAAATATTGAGCGAAACCAGGTTTAATCGACTGTTTCAGTGTGGTACCACTTTACTACGTGATCCAATCCAGAAATAGCCCAGGATCTAGCCATGAAGTATGAGAAATATGAGAAAGTATGAGCCTGATGAGGGCAAATCCTAGACCTAACCCAGACCTAACATGCGTTATATTCTAAAATATTTATCAAGACCAGGTTTAATTGAATGTTTCAGTGTGGTACCACATTACTACGTGATCCAAACCAGAAAAAACCCAGGATCCGTTCAACAAGTATGTGAAGAATGCGAAAGTATGAGTGTGATGAGTGAAAATCCCAGGCCTGACCTAGACCTAACATGCGTTATCCTCTAAAATATTGAGCGAAACCATGTTTAATGGACTGTTTCAGTGTGGTACCACATTACTACGTGATCCAAACCAGAAAAAACCCAGGATCTGTTCAACAAGTATGTGAAAAACGCGAAACTGTGAGCCTGATGAGGGCAAATCTTAGACCTAACCCAGACCTAAGATGCGTTATCCTCTAAAATATTTATCCAGACCAGGTTTCATTGAATGTTTCAGTGTGGTACCATTTACTACGTGATACAATGCAGAAACAGCCCAGGATCTAGCCATGAAGTATGAGAAATATGCGAAAATATGAGCCGGATGGGGGCAAATCCTAGACCTATCCCAGACCTAACTTGCGTTATCCTCTAAAATATTGATCGAAACCAGCTTTAATTGAGTGTTTCAGCGTGGTACCACATTACTACGTGATACAATGCAGAAACAGCCCAGGATCTAGCCATGAAGTATGAGAAATATGCGAAAATATGAGCCTGATGAGGGCAAATCTTAGACCTATCCCAGACCTAAGATGCGTTGTCCTCTAAAATATTTATCCAGACCAGGTTTCATTGAATGTTTCAGTGTGGTACCACTTTACTACGTGATCCAATCCAGAAATAGCCCAGGATCTAGCCATGAAGTATGAGAAATATGCGAAAGTATTAGCCTGATGAGGGCAAATCCTAGACCTAACCCAGACCTAACATGCGTTATCCTCTAAAATATGTATCAAGACCAGGTTTCTTTGAATGTTTCAGTGTGGTACCACATTACTACGTGATCAAACCAGAAAATAACGCAGGATCTGTTCAACGAGTATGTGAAAAACGCGAAACTGTGAGCCTGATGAGTGATTATCCCAGGCCTGACCTAGACCTAACATGCGTTATCCTCTAAAATATTGAGCGAAACCAGGTTTAATGGACTGTTTCAGTGTGGTACCACACTACTACGTGATCCAAACCAGAAAAAACCCAGGATCCGTTCAACAAGTATGTGAAGTGTGCGAAAGTATGAGTCTGATGAGTGAAAAAACCAGGCCTGACCTAGACCTAACATGCGTTATCCTCTAAAATATTTATCCAGAACAGGTTTCATTGAATGTTTCAGTGTGGTACCACTTTACTACGTGATCCAATCCAGAAATAGCCCAGGATCTAGCCATGAAGTATGAGAAATATGCGATAGTAAGAGCCTGATGAGGGCAAATCCTAGACCTATCCCAGACCTAACTTGCGTTATCCTCTAAAATATTGATCGAAACCAGGTTTAATTGACTGTTTCAGCGTGGTACCACATTACTACGTGATACAATGCAGAAACAGCCCAGGATCTAGCCATGAAGTATGAGAAATATGGGAAAGTATGAGCCTGATGAGGGCAAATCCTAGACCTAACCCAGACCTAACATGCGTTATCCTCTAAAATATTTATCAAGACCAGGTTTAAATGAATGTTTCAGTGTGGTACCACATTACTACGTGACCCAAACCAGAAAAAACCCAGGATCCGTTCAACAAGTATGTGAAGAATGCGAAAGTATGAGTGTGATGAGTGAAAATCCCAGGCCTGACCTAGACCTAACATGCGTTATCCTCTAAAATATTGAGCGAAACCATGTTTAATGGACTGTTTCAGTGTGGTACCACATTACTACGTGATCCAAACCAGAAAAGACCCAGGATCAGTTCATCAAGTACGTGAAAAACGCGAAAGTAAGAGCCTGATGAGGGCAAATCCTAGACCTAACCCAGACCTAACATGCGTTATCCTCTAACATATTTATCAAGACCAGGTTTAATTGATTGTTTCAGTGTGGACCCACATTACTTCGTGATCCAAACCAGAAAAAACCCAGGATCTTTTCAACAAGTATGTGAAAAACGCGAAACTGTGAGCCTGATGAGTGATTATCCCAGGCCTGACCTAGACCTAACATGCGTTATCCTCTAAAATATTGATCGAAACCAGGTTTAATCGATTGTTTCAGTGGGGTACCACATTACTATGTGATCCAAACCAGAAAATAACCCAGGATCTGTTCAGCGAGTATGTGAAGTGTGCGAAAGTATGAGTCTGATGAGGGCAAATCCCAGACCTATCCCAGACCTAACTTGCGTTATCCTCTAAAATATTGATCGAAACCAGGTTTAATCGACTGTTTCAGTGTGGTACCACATTACTACGTGATCCAAACCAGAAAAAACCCAGGATCTGTTCAACAAGTATGCGAAAAACGCGAAACTGTGAGCCTGATGAGGGCAAATCTTAGACCTAACCCAAGCCAAAGATGCGTTATCCTCTAAAATATTTATCCAGACCAGGTTTCATTGAATGTTTCAGTGTGATACCACTTTACTACGTGATCCAATCCAGAAATAGCCCAGGATCTAGCCATGAAGTATGAGAAATATGCGATAGTAAGAGCCTGATGAGGGCAAATCCTAGACCTATCCCAGACCTAACTTGCGTTATCGTCTAAAATATTGATCGAAACCAGGTTTAATTGACTGTTTCAGCGTGTTACCACATTACTACGTGATACAATGCAGAAACAGCCCAGGATCTAGCCATGAAGTATGAGAAATATGCGAAAGTATGAGTCTGATGAGGGCTAATCCCAGACCTATCCCAGACCTAACTTGCGTTATCCTCTAAAATATTGATCGAAACCAGGTTTAATTGACTGTTTTCGTGTGGTACCACATTACTACGTGATCCAAACCAGAAAAAACCCAGGATCTGTTCAACAAGTATGCGAAAAACGCGAAACTGTGAGCCTGATGAGGGCAAATCTTAGACCTAACCCAAGCCAAAGATGCGTTATCCTCTAAAATATTTATCCAGACCAGGTTTCATTGAATGTTTCAGTGTGATACCACTTTACTACGTGATCCAATCCAGAAATAGCCCAGGATCTAGCCATGAAGTATGAGAAATATGCGATAGTAAGAGCCTGATGAGGGCAAATCCTAGACCTATCCCAGACCTAACTTGCGTTATCGTCTAAAATATTGATCGAAACCAGGTTTAATTGACTGTTTCAGCGTGTTACCACATTACTACGTGATACAATGCAGAAACAGCCCAGGATCTAGCCATGAAGTATGAGAAATATGCGAAAGTATGAGCCTGATGGGGGCAAATCCCAGACGTAACCCAGACCTAACATGCGTTATCCTCTAAAATATTGATCGCAACCAGGTTTAATGGACAGTTTCTGTGTGGTACCACACAACTACATGATCCAAACCAGAAAAAACCCAGGATCTGTTCAACAAGTATGTGAAAAACGCGAAAGTCTGAGCCTGAATAGGGCAAATCCCAGACCTATCCCAGACCTAACTTGCGTTATCGTCTAAAATATTGATCGAAACCAGGTTTAATTGACTGTTTCAGTGTGGTACCACATTACTACGTGATACAATGCAGAAACAGCCCAGGATCTAGCCATGAAGTATGAGAAATATGCGAAAGTATTAGCCTGATGAGGGCAAATCCTAGACCTATCCCAGACCTAAGATGCGTTGTCCTCTAAAATATTTATCCAGACCAGGTTTCATTGAATGTTTCAGTGTGGTACCACTTTACTACGTGATCCAATCCAGAAATAGCCCAGGATCTAGCCATGAAGTATGAGAAATATGCGAAAGTATTAGCCTGATGAGGGCAAATCCTAGACCTAACCCAGACCTAACATGCGTTATCCTCTAAAATATTTATCAAGACCAGGTTTATTTGAATGTTTCAGTGTGGTACCACATTACTACGTGATCAAACCAGAAAATAACGCAGGATCTGTTCAACGAGTATGTGAAAAACGCGAAACTGTGAGCCTGATGAGTGATTATCCCAGGCCTGACCTAGACCTAACATGCGTTATCCTCTAAAATATTGAGCGAAACCAGGTTTAATGGACTGTTTCAGTGTGGTACCACACTACTACGTGATCCAAACCAGAAAAAACCCAGGATCCGTTCAACAAGTATGTGAAGTGTGCGAAAGTATGAGTCTGATGAGTGAAAAAACCAGGCCTGACCTAGACCTAACATGCGTTATCCTCTAAAATATTTATCCAGAACAGGTTTCATTGAATGTTTCAGTGTGGTACCACTTTACTACGTGATCCAATCCAGAAATAGCCCAGGATCTAGCCATGAAGTATGAGAAATATGCGATAGTAAGAGCCTGATGAGGGCAAATCCTAGACCTATCCCAGACCTAACTTGCGTTATCCTCTAAAATATTGATCGAAACCAGGTTTAATTGACTGTTTCAGCGTGGTACCACATTACTACGTGATACAATGCAGAAACAGCCCAGGATCTAGCCATGAAGTATGAGAAATATGGGAAAGTATGAGCCTGATGAGGGCAAATCCTAGACCTAACCCAGACCTAACATGCGTTATCCTCTAAAATATTTATCAAGACCAGGTTTAAATGAATGTTTCAGTGTGGTACCACATTACTACGTGACCCAAACCAGAAAAAACCCAGGATCCGTTCAACAAGTATGTGAAGAATGCGAAAGTATGAGTGTGATGAGTGAAAATCCCAGGCCTGACCTAGACCTAACATGCGTTATCCTCTAAAATATTGAGCGAAACCATGTTTAATGGACTGTTTCAGTGTGGTACCACATTACTACGTGATCCAAACCAGAAAAGACCCAGGAACAGTTCATCAAGTACGTGAAAAACGCGAAAGTAAGAGCCTGATGAGGGCAAATCCTAGACCTAACCCAGACCTAACATGCGTTATCCTCTAACATATTTATCAAGACCAGGTTTAATTGATTGTTTCAGTGTGGACCCACATTACTTCGTGATCCAAACCAGAAAAAACCCAGGATCTTTTCAACAAGTATGTGAAAAACGCGAAACTGTGAGCCTGATGAGTGATTATCCCAGGCCTGACCTAGACCTAACATGCGTTATCCTCTAAAATATTGATCGAAACCAGGTTTAATCGATTGTTTCAGTGGGGTACCACATTACTATGTGATCCAAACCAGAAAATAACCCAGGATCTGTTCAGCGAGTATGTGAAGTGTGCGAAAGTATGAGTCTGATGAGGGCAAATCCCAGACCTATCCCAGACCTAACTTGCGTTATCCTCTAAAATATTGATCGAAACCAGGTTTAATCGACTGTTTCAGTGTGGTACCACATTACTACGTGATCCAAACCAGAAAAAACCCAGGATCTGTTCAACAAGTATGCGAAAAACGCGAAACTGTGAGCCTGATGAGGGCAAATCTTAGACCTAACCCAAGCCAAAGATGCGTTATCCTCTAAAATATTTATCCAGACCAGGTTTCATTGAATGTTTCAGTGTGATACCACTTTACTACGTGATCCAATCCAGAAATAGCCCAGGATCTAGCCATGAAGTATGAGAAATATGCGATAGTAAGAGCCTGATGAGGGCAAATCCTAGACCTATCCCAGACCTAACTTGCGTTATCGTCTAAAATATTGATCGAAACCAGGTTTAATTGACTGTTTCAGCGTGTTACCACATTACTACGTGATACAATGCAGAAACAGCCCAGGATCTAGCCATGAAGTATGAGAAATATGCGAAAGTATGAGTCTGATGAGGGCTAATCCCAGACCTATCCCAGACCTAACTTGCGTTATCCTCTAAAATATTGATCGAAACCAGGTTTAATTGACTGTTTTCGTGTGGTACCACATTACTACGTGATCCAAACCAGAAAAAACCCAGGATCTGTTCAACAAGTATGCGAAAAACGCGAAACTGTGAGCCTGATGAGGGCAAATCTTAGACCTAACCCAAGCCAAAGATGCGTTATCCTCTAAAATATTTATCCAGACCAGGTTTCATTGAATGTTTCAGTGTGATACCACTTTACTACGTGATCCAATCCAGAAATAGCCCAGGATCTAGCCATGAAGTATGAGAAATATGCGATAGTAAGAGCCTGATGAGGGCAAATCCTAGACCTATCCCAGACCTAACTTGCGTTATCGTCTAAAATATTGATCGAAACCAGGTTTAATTGACTGTTTCAGCGTGTTACCACATTACTACGTGATACAATGCAGAAACAGCCCAGGATCTAGCCATGAAGTATGAGAAATATGCGAAAGTATGAGCCTGATGGGGGCAAATCCCAGACGTAACCCAGACCTAACATGCGTTATCCTCTAAAATATTGATCGCAACCAGGTTTAATGGACAGTTTCTGTGTGGTACCACACAACTACATGATCCAAACCAGAAAAAACCCAGGATCTGTTCAACAAGTATGTGAAAAACGCGAAAGTCTGAGCCTGAATAGGGCAAATCCCAGACCTATCCCAGACCTAACTTGCGTTATCGTCTAAAATATTGATCGAAACCAGGTTTAATTGACTGTTTCAGTGTGGTACCACATTACTACGTGATCCAATCCAGAAATAGCCCAGGATCTAGCCATGAAGTATGAGTAATATGCGAAAGAATGAGCCTGATGAGAGTAAATCCCAGACCTAACCTAGACCTAACATGCGTTATATTCTAAATTATTTATCAAGACCAGGTTTAATTGAATGTTTCAGTGTGGTACCACATTACTACGTGATCCAAACCAGAAAAAACCCAGGATCCGTTAAACAAGTATGTGAAGAATGCGAAAGTATGAGTCTGATGAGTGAAAATCCCAGGCCTGGCCTAGACCAAACATGCGTTATCCTCTAAAATATTGAGCGAAACCAGGTTTAATCGACTGTTTCAGTGTGGTACCACTTTACTACGTGATCCAATCCAGAAATAGCCCAGGATCTAGCCATGAAGTATGAGAAATATGAGAAAGTATGAGCCTGATGAGGGCAAATCCTAGACCTAACCCAGACCTAACCTACGTTATCCTCTAAAATATTTATCAAGACCAGGTTTAATTGATTGTTTCAGTGTGGTCCCACATTACTACGTGATCCAAACCAGAAAAAATCCAGGATCCGTTCAACAAGTATGTGAAGAATGCGAAAGTATGAGCCTGATGAGGGCAAATCCCAGACCTATCCCAGACCTAACTTGCGTTATCCTCTAAAATATTGATCGAAACCAGGTTTAATTTACTGTTTCAGTGTGATACCACTTTACTACGTGATCCAATCCAGGAATAGCCCAGGATCTAGCCATGAAGTATGAGAAATATGCGATAGTAAGAGCCTGATGAGGGCAAATCCTAGACCTATCCCAGACCTAACTTGCGTTATCGTCTAAAATATTGATCGAAACCAGGTTTAATTGACTGTTTCAGCGTGTTACCACATTACTACGTGATACAATGCAGAAACAGCCCAGGATCTAGCCATGAAGTATGAGAAATATGCGAAAGAATGAGCCTGATGAGAGTAAATCCCAGACCTAACCTAGACCTAACATGCGTTATATTCTAAATTATTTATCAAGACCAGGTTTAATTGAATGTTTCAGTGTGGTACCACATTACTACGTGATCCAAACCAGAAAAAACCCAGGATCCGTTAAACAAGTATGTGAAGAATGCGAAAGTATGAGTCTGATGAGTGAAAATCCCAGGCCTGGCCTAGACCTAACATGCGTTATCCTCTAAAATATTGAGCGAAACCAGGTTTAATCGACTGTTTCAGTGTGGTACCACTTTACTACGTGATCCAATCCAGAAATAGCCCAGGATCTAGCCATGAAGTATGAGAAATATGAGAAAGTATGAGCCTGATGAGGGCAAATCCTAGACCTAACCCAGACCTAACATGCGTTATATTCTAAAATATTTATCAAGACCAGGTTTAATTGAATGTTTCAGTGTGGTACCACATTACTACGTGATCCAAACCAGAAAAAACCCAGGATCCGTTCAACAAGTATGTGAAGAATGCGAAAGTATGAGTGTGATGAGTGAAAATCCCAGGCCTGACCTAGACCTAACATGCGTTATCCTCTAAAATATTGAGCGAAACCATGTTTAATGGACTGTTTCAGTGTGGTACCACATTACTACGTGATCCAAACCAGAAAAAACCCAGGATCTGTTCAACAAGTATGTGAAAAACGCGAAACTGTGAGCCTGATGAGGGCAAATCTTAGACCTAACCCAGACCTAAGATGCGTTATCCTCTAAAATATTTATCCAGACCAGGTTTCATTGAATGTTTCAGTGTGGTACCATTTACTACGTGATACAATGCAGAAACAGCCCAGGATCTAGCCATGAAGTATGAGAAATATGCGAAAATATGAGCCGGATGGGGGCAAATCCTAGACCTATCCCAGACCTAACTTGCGTTATCCTCTAAAATATTGATCGAAACCAGCTTTAATTGAGTGTTTCAGCGTGGTACCACATTACTACGTGATACAATGCA